>NC_086447.1:624954402-625254402 GCF_028390025.1 Pseudophryne corroboree | reverse complement strand
TTTAGCTGAGATGTAACTTGGGGTAAAAAAGGTTGGATTTCCCAGCTGTTGCTGTGGTCCCCAGGTCCGATGGACCGACCCCCAAATAACTCCTTCCCTTTATACAGCAATACTTCCATCTGCCGTATGGGATCTGTATCACCTGACCACTGTCGTGTCCCTGACATCTTCTGGGAGATATGGACAACGCACTTATCTTGATGCCAGAGAGCAAATATCCCTCTGTGCATCTCACATACATATATATAGAATGCATCCTATTAAATGCTCTACATGAATAAAATATTTTCAGTCAGGGAATCCGACCAAGCCAACCCAGCACTGCATCTCCAGGCTGATGGCGATCGCTGGTCGCAGTATAACCACCGTATGTGTGTATATACTTTTTAGGATATTTTTCCAGCTTCCTATCAGCTGGCTCCTTGAGGGCGGCCGTATCTGGAGACGGTAACGCCACTTGATAAGCGTGTGAGCGCCTTATCACCCTAAGGGGTGTTTCCCAACGTACCCTAATTTCTGGCGGGAAAGGGTATAACGCCAATATTTGCTATCGGGGTAACCCTACGCATCATCACACACTTCATTTTATTTTATCTGATTCAGGAAAAACTACAGGTAGTTTTTTCCACTCCCACATAATACCCTTTCTTGTGGTACTTGTAGTATCAGAAACACGTAACACCTCCTTCATTGCCCTTAACGTGTGGCCCTAATGAGAAATACGTTTGTTTATTCACCGTCGACACTGTATTCAGTGTCCGTGTCTGTGTCGACCGACTGAGGTAAATGGGCGTTTTTAAAACCCCTGACGGTGTTTCTGAGACGCCTGGACCGGTCCTAATAGATTGTCGGCCGTCTCATGTCGTCAACCGACCTTGCAGCGTGTTGACATTCTCACGTAATTCTCTAAATAAGCCATCCATTCCGGTGTCGACTCCCTAGAGAGTGACATCACCATTACAGGCAATTTCTCCGCCTCCTCACCAACATCGTCCTCATACATGTCGACACACACGTGCCGACACACAGCACACACACCGGGAATGCTCTGACAGAGGACAGGACCCACTAGCCCTTTGGGGAGACAGAGGGAGAGTCTGCCAGCACACACCAAAAACGCTATAATTATATAGGGACAACCTTATATAAGTGTTTCTCCCTTATAGCATCTTTTATATATATACAATATCGCCAAAATCAGTGCCCCCCCTCTCTGTTTTAACCCTGTTTCTGTAGTGCAGTGCAGGGGAGAGCCTGGGAGCCTTCTCTCCAGCTTTTCTGTGAGAGAAAATGGCGCTGTGTGCTGAGGAGATAGGCCCCGCCCCTTTTTCGGCGGCCTCGTCTCCCGCTATTTTTGAAGTTAGGCAGGGGTTAAATATCTCCATATAGCCTCTGTGGGCTATATGTGAGGTATTTTTTGCCTCTAATAAGGTTTTTATTTGCCTCTCAGAGCGCCCCCCCCAGCGCTCTGCACCCTCAGTGACTGTTGTGTGAAGTGTGCTGAGAGGAAAATGGCGCACAGCTGCAGTGCTGTGCGCTACCTTTATGAAGACTCAGGAGTCTTCAGCCGCCGATTTTGGACCTCTTCTCTCTTCAGCGTCTGCAAGGGGGCCGGCGGCGCGGCTCCGGTGACCATCCAGGCTGTACCTGTGATCGTCCCTCTGGAGCTAGTGTCCAGTAGCCAAGCAGCAAATCCACTCTGCACGCAGGTGAGTTCACTACTTCTCCCCTAAGTCCCTCGTTGCAGTGATCCTGTTGCCAGCAGGACTCACTGTAAAGTAAAAAACCTAAGCTAAACTTTCTCTAAGCAGCTCTTTAGGAGAGCCACCTAGATTGCACCCTTCTCGTTCGGGCACAAAATCTAACTGGAGTCTGGAGGAGGGTCATAGGGGGAGGAGCCAGTGCACACCACCTGATCTGGTAAAAGCTTTACTTTTTTGTGCCCTGTCTCCTGCGGAGCCGCTATTCCCCATGGTCCTTTCAGGAACCCCAGCATCCACTTAGGACGATAGAGAAATACCCAAATAAAAACAGGACACAGACACCGTGACAGTAAAACTTTATTACACACTGCCGACACACACATACTTACCTATGTTCACACGCCGACATCGGTCCTCTTCTCCATGTAGAATCCACGGATACCTGAAAAGAAAAGTTCAATATACTCACCTCAGCCAGGGTCCAGAGATAAATCCACGTACTTGGCAAAAAAAGAAAACGGACACACGGACCACCGGACTGAAAGGGGTCCCATGCTGACACATGAGACCCCTTACCCCGAATGCCGGGACACCACGTGACTCCTGTCACTGAAGTCCCTTCAGCCAATCAGGAAGCGCTACTTCCGTGGCGCTCACCTGATTGGCTGTGCGCTGTCTGTGCTGTGACAGCGCATCGCACAGCTCCGTCCATTATATTCAATGGTGGGAACTTAGCGGCTAGCGGTGAGGTCACCCGCCGGTCAGCGACTGACCGCGGGTAACCCCACCGCTGACGGCAAAGTTCCCACCATTGAAACTAATGGACCGAGCTGTGCGATGCGCTGTCACAGCACAGACAGCGCACAGCCAATCAGGTGAGCGCCACGGAAGTAGCGCTTCCTGATTGGCTGAAGGGACTTCAGTGACAGGAGTCACGTGGTGTCCCGGCATTCGGGGTAAGGGGTCTCATGTGTCAGCATGGGACCCCTTTCAGTCCGGTGGTCCGTGTGTCCGTTTTCTTTTTTTGCCAAGTACGTGGATTTATCTCTGGACCCTGGCTGAGGTGAGTATATTGAACTTTTCTTTTCAGGTATCCGTGGATTCTACATGGAGAAGAGGACCGATGTCGGCGTGTGAACATAGGTAAGTATGTGTGTGTCGGCAGTGTGTAATAAAGTTTTACTGTCACGGTGTCTGTGTCCTGTTTTTATTTGGGTATTTTTTTCCCAGTAGTACTACAGGTACCAGCGGGCCCGTTTTTCTCCCACATGCTGGTACTTGTGGTTCTCCAAGTACCAGCTTGCGTGGGAGGCTTGCTGGGACTTGTAGTACTACTGGAAAAAACAATATTCTTGTCATTTTACTCAAGGCTATCAGCCTCCCATCCGCAGCCCTTGGATGGGGGGGGACAGCCTCGGGCTTCACCCCTGGCCCTTGGGTGGCTGGGGGGGGGACCCCTTGATTGAAGGGGTCCCCACTCCCCCAGGGTACCCCGGCCAGGGGTGACTAGTTGGTTATTTAATGCCACGGCCGCAGGGCACTGTATAAAAGTGACCCCCGGCTGTGGCATTATCTGTCCAGCTAGTGGAGCCCGATGCTGGTGTGAAAAATACGGGGGACCCTTGCTCGTTTTGTCCCCCGTATTTTTTGCACCAGCACCAGGCGCAGAGCCCGGTGCTGGTTTTAAAAATACGGGGGATCCCTGCCCAATTTTTCCCCGCATTTTTAGAACCAGGACCAGCTCGAAGAGCCCGAGGCTGGTTATGCTTTGGAGGGGGAACCCCACGCCATTTTTTTTTTTTAATTTTACCGTTCCAGCACTAAAAAAAAATAAAAAAATTAAAAAAAAATATTTTAAAAAATGTATAAATACTTGTGCCTCCCAAAAAAAAAAAAAAAGTACCTAATCCCTTCTAATATAAATAGATATGCTATTCCCCCAAAAAAATACACCAAAAAAAACATGTTTAAAATTTTTTTTATTGTTTTCACCCTCCAAAGTGTGGCGGATTGAAAATGACGAATTTACTGTCTAAAAGCACTGCTGTCGAATTTCCAAACTTAAATTGAATATGCTTTTGTCGAATTGCAGCACTTGTATCATTGCAGAAAACTCGAATTTGCAAAAAGTCTAATTTCAAAAAGTCGAATTTTGAAAGTCCGTTTTTTTGACGGAAAGCACTGAATTGCATTGGCGATTTTTTTTTTTTTGGCGAAAATGACCCGAAATTCGACAATTTCGGGAATTCGACCGCAATTGCATATACCCCAAAGCATGAGAAAAACCAAGACAATGCACCTACTTCTCAGGGCCGGATTAACAATGGGGCGGATGGAGCTGCAGCTCCAGGCCCCCCATTGAAAATAGGCCCACAGGCTTCCCTGCAAAGCAGCCAGTGTTTACCGGAAAGAAACACTGTCTGCATTGCTTTGTCCCCACAGTGGCCTGCACTCACCTCTTCACTGGATTGCTGCCGCGATCGGAGCTTAGCTCCGATCAGGCAGCGTTTGGTAACAGCACCCAGCACAGCCTGTACCACTGATGCTGCAGCCCGTGCTGGTTCTCCGTTCTCCCAGTGGCTGGGCTTAGGGCTATGCACTGTGCAGCACTTCCTCCTCGTACTGCAAGCCCCGCCCACTTCATGACATCGTGAAAGGGGCGGGGCCAGCACTGCTGCAGTCTTGTTGTCACATGTGCAATACTGAGGCAGGAAAAGGTAAGGAGAGAGAAGTAGCAAGGGAGGGAGAATAAAGAAGGAATGTAGGTAAGACATGAGTACAGGTAAAGAAGAGTAATGTACAGACAGACAGACAGACAGTAAGTGATTAAGGTATGTTAGAAAAGAAGTAAGTAAATAAAGATAAATACTCTATGTAAGAGATTAGAAAGGAAGGCAAGCATGTGATGTGAGAGATTCAGTAATCACAAAACATGCACTACAGGCATTTTGTGACCCTGTTTTTAAAAATGTGCAGGTGCTGTAGGATATGCAGGTGTCTGTCCCCGCTAGCAGAGATCTCATCCAATCGCCGCCTGAGACCTACAGCCTCCCCTACCTGCTCACCATCGCACACTGCGCCGCTTTACAATTTATATCAGGTGTTACTATGTGCACGTTCGGGGAGAGCTTGTCAGTGTGACCCGGGCTGCGGTGTCAGCAGATCTGTGCTGGAGCTGACAAGGTTCGTGAAGCTGAGCCGGCAGATCACGGTGCTCGGCAGTGCTTTCTGCGTGGCGATCTTCTTCCTCTACCTAATGCTGGACTGGGCCATTTAGGCTATGGGAGGGGAGGTTAGGGTTAGGCTGCAGGAAAAGAGGTTAGGGACAAGCACTTGGGGAGGTTAGAGTTAGGCTGCAGGGAGGGGACGTTAGGGTTAGGCTGCGGTGAGAGGAGGTTAGGGTTAGAATGCGGGGGGGGGGAGGTTAGGGTTAGGTTGAGGGGAGGGGAGGTTAGGTTGAGGGGAGGTTAGGGTTAGGCTGCGGTGAGGGGAGGTTAGGGTTAGAATGCGGGGGGGGAGGTTAGGGTTAGGCTGCGGTGAGGGGAGGTTAGGGTTAGAATGCGGGGGGGGGGGGATATGGCTAGGCTGCGGTGAGGTTAGGGTTAGGCTGCAGGAAGGGGAGGTTATGGTTAGGCTGCAGGTAGGGGAGATTAGGGTTAGACTGCGGGGAGGGGAGGTTAGGCTGCAGGGAGGGGAGGTTAGGGTTAGGCTATGGGATGAGAGGTTAGGCTGCAGGGAGGGGAGGTTAGGGTTAGGCTGCAGGGAGGGGAGGGTTAGGGATAGGCTGCGGGAGGGGAGGTTAGGGTAGGCAATGGGGGGAGGTTGGAGAAAGGCTGTAAAAGTGGAGGAGAGGGTTAGGCTGGCGGTACCTATAATTATGGGACACACAGTCACACAGTGACTTGGGACATCGATGGACACCTTGCACAGGGCAGCACAAAGTCACTGGGTGCAATCCGCACTCCACAGTTTTAACGCACACAGGGTTAGGAGCCAGTGTCAGGCGTATCAGCGGTGATAGCAAACTGGGGATCTCTAAAACGTGGGCCTCTGTCAGGACAGAGAGAGGTAGGAGCCGGACACAGGGGAAGCCTCCTAGTGGAACAGCCTGCCTCCTCTCTCCCCTTCAGCTCTCTGCTCTCCCGTCTCCTGCTCACTCACCTTGGTCTGTTTCCTGGTGCCGGCATCAGGGCTTGGTAGAGCAGGTAGAGGTGCTCTTGTTCGGGCAACATGTCCGCAGTGCCTCTGCTACAAGCACCGTGCAGGGAGACAGCAGCGTGCAGATCCACTGGATAATCAGCCCACATCGCCGCCGCCAGTCAGGACGTGCTGGGGATGGGTCGCCAGTGTTGGGGGAAGCCCCTTCTGCCCTGAGTGAAGGTGCCACCCCTGTTCATGGGGAAGGGGGGCGAGCGACGCAGCAGGGAGAGAAGGGAACAGCTCCTGCAAGTGACTAGAGAGCGGGTGCCTCACTACTTTTTTTTTATTTTGGTGCACGCAGAGCCGTCCTTCATGTGCTGACGCCAATAAGCAGCTGCCTAATGGAAGCGCCGGCTCTGCTTACTGCAATGTATCCGACCCGCTCTTTAACCTGCACTGTATCCGTCCTGCACTGTACCTGACCCACACTGTGTGACCCACACTGTAACTGACTCAATATTTAACTGTGTGTCCCAATATATTCCGCACTGTACCCAACACAGTATCCAGCAGGTACAGAGCACTGTTTTTATTGTTGGGGAAATTTTGGGAGCTGCTCAACAAAAAGGCTGATTAATCAGTCACTTTACATGGGCACAGAGTGACAGTCATCAGTGGCCCGGGGCCCCCAGGAGGCTGGTATAGATTGGGAATTGAGAATAGGCATGTGCACATGCCTAAAGGCCCATACACACTAGAAGATATTGTGAACTAGATCAGTCCTTGTGAGCTTTATGAGCGATATCGTTCACAATATAGTCCAGTGTGTATCCAATGAATGATGCGCGCCCCCGACCTTCATCAGCTAGGCTTTCAGTCTTCTGAACTTGCAGCTCAATTTTGCCTATATCTTTCACGTAAAAGTGTATATCGTTCAGTGTGTACGCGGTGAACGATGAGCGATGGATGATATGAACGATATTCATCATAATAGCCACTCTGTAATGCCAGCCCATTATTTAAATTAGCCACCATTAGTGTCCCAGACGATGCTAGCAATATCGTCCATCGTTCATATCGTTTGAAAAATCATTCAGTGTGTATGCACAATGTCTTTTATCAAGTATGTTTGGAAGCTGAAGGGAAATCATTCACCAATATCGTTCATTGGTCATATTGTTTAGTGTGTATGGGGCTTAAAAGTCAGCCACCCATGGGCTGATGCACTGTAGTGAGTAAGCAGACACCCAAAGTAGTCCCTCCCATCCTCAGGGGCCCACCCCTTCTTACCCCTTATGCTGCCTGGACTGCGTCACTGTAAACTTCTCCTCCAGAGCTGCTCTGCACGCAGATAAAAATAAAAATTTTGTGGGGAGGCAGTGGAGTGTTGTGTATAGTGATGTATTGTGGTGAAGTAGTGCAATTATGCAGTGTGAGGGAGAGAGTGTAGTGATGTAGTGTGGAGAGTTAGTGCGGAGATATAGGGGTCTATTTACTAAGCCTTGGATGGAGATAAAGTACCAGCCAATCAGCTACTGTCATTTTTCAAACCCAGCCTGTGAAATGGCAGTTAGGAGACGATTAGCTGAGACGTTATCTCCGTCGACTTTATCTCCATCCCAGGCTTAGTAAATAGACCCCATAGTGCTGAGATGTAGTGTGGGAAGGTAGCATAGTGATGTAGTGTGGGGAGGTAGTGTAGTATAGTGTTGAGGTGTAGTGTGGGGTGGTAGCATAGTGATGTAGTGTGGGGTGGTAAGTGCAGTGATATAGTGCGGAGGTGTAGTATGGGTAAGTAGTGCAGTGATATACTGTAGTGCGGAGATGTAGTGTGAGGAGGTAGCGTAGTGATGTAGTGTGGGTTGGTAGTGCAGTGATATGGTGCAGAGATGAGGCGTGGGACGGTAGCGTAGCAATATAGTGTGAGATGGTAGTGCAGTGAGATGGTGCAGAGATGTAGTGTGAGGATGTAGCAGAGTGATGTAGTGTGGGGTGGTAGTGCAGTGATATGGTGCAGAGATGTAGTGTGGAGTGGTAGCATAGTGATGAGATGTAGTATAGGGAGGTGGTTCAGGAATATAGTATAGAGGTGTAGTGTTGGGAGGTAGTTTGGGTATGTATAGTGCTGGGATGTAGGGTGGGGGGGTAGCAAAGTGATATAGTGCAGGCATGTTGTGCAGAGATGTAGGAGTGATATAGTGCAGAGATGTAGTATAGTGAAGATATGTAATGTGGGGAGGTACTGTAGTGCAGTGATGTAGTATGCCACCACACCACCCTGGACACACAGGGAGAACTTCTGTGCGGCGATCACACGCCCGGTGGCGGCACACAATAGGCCCTTTATAAATTTCAGCTCCAGGCCTATGTGGACCTTAATCTGGCACTGCTACTTCTATACCACTACCACCAAACAGACTGCTTTCAACATACAGTGAGCTAACTAATTCGCCCCCTCCAACACCTGCTGGATGCACAACATAAACACCCCTCAAAGAACTCCTCGTCTATAAACCTCAATGCCCGCAGCCATTGCTTTCTATGCTTCAAAATATCACTATCTACGGTGTCACAATTTCAGTTAGTCATTATACCCCACAAAATCCAGTCTGCATTGTCTTTGTTTTTAGTACACCGGCTTTTACCCTTTGCTATTTATTTTTTTTGCAATTATTTTTACCCTCTCCATTCTTACAATATTCCTCTGATAATCACTTATGTACTGTACCGAAGCTATGGCTCCTAGATCTTGTCCTATACCAGGTCCCAACCACCCCCACCCACATCTCCCCTGTCCCTTTCCTCCCCTTCTCCTGTGCACTCTGGAATGCCAGATCAATCTGCAACAAACTGCCCGCTATCCACGACCTCTTCATCTCCCACTCTCTAAACCTTTTCACCATTACCAAAACCTGGCGCTCCTCCTCTGACCCCACCTCCCCTGCTGCCCTCTCCTATGGGGACTTCTTCACCCACTCTGTCAGACATGACAACTGCCAAGGTGGTGGAGTGGGAATACCCAAACTGCACATTTCGCATCATCCCACCTGAACCCTCCCTCATTTTCTCCACCTTTGAGGTCCACTCTATCCGCTACATCCACTTCCATGTGGCGGTCATCCCATTCTCCCGCACTGCCGCTGACTTTGCCTCCTTCTCCTCCAAAATTCAAGCTATCCGCCATGAAATCTCCTCCTGTCTTCCCTTGTCAGTCCCACTGCACCCACCATCCCCTCCCTGCAGCCATCCCACCTTGTGTTTATTCCACCCCACCACAGACCAGAAAGTCCACCGCCTCATCTTATACTCTACCCCCCTGGACCCCCTACCTTCCAGTCTCCTCCGCTCCCTCTCTGTCCATCACTCTCTGCCGGCATCTTTCCCCCACCATTCAAAAAAAAAAAAAAAATGCTCATCTCACCTATTCTTAAACAAAAAAGAAAAACACACACACACACACACACACACACACACACACCTTGACCCTTCCTCACCTGCTAGCTATCGCCCCATCTTCTCCCATATGCCTCCAAATTACTTGAGAGGCCTGTGTACAGCCGGATCACCAGCTACCTCTCTTGACAACTCCATCCTTGATCCTTTTCAGTCTGGCTTTCGCCCACTACACTCCAATGAAACTGCCCTTGTCAAAGTCACCAATGACCCGCTTTTGGCCAAATCCAGGGTCACTTCTCTTTGCTCCTCTTCCTGGACCTCTCTGCTGCCTTTGACACTGTAGACCAGTGGTTCTCAACCTCTGTCCTCAAGTACCAACAGTTCATGTTTTCCAGGTCACCTAGCAGGTGCACAGGTGTATTCATTACGTATTGACACATTTTAAAAGACCCACAGGTGGAGCAAATTATTTGACTTGCAATCCTGTGAGGAGACCTGGAAAACCATGACCTGCTGGGGGTATTTGAGGACCACAGTTGAGAACCACTGCTGTAGACCATCCTCTCCTCCTCACCCTCCAGACTGTTGGCCTCTCCAGCACTGACCTTGCCTGCTTCACCTCTTACCTCACTAACCGCTCCTTCTCAGTGTCTGCCTCTTGGCTCCACCTCATCCCCTTCCATCCTTCCCGTCGGTGGACCACAGGGCTCTGTCCTGGGCCCCCTTCTCTTCTTCCTGTGCACCTAATCCCTGGGTGCACTCAAACTCCTTCCTCTTTCAATACCACCTCTATGCCAATGATACGCAACTATACCTCTCCTCTCCTGACCTCTGCCTCTTTGGCCTCTCTCAGGTATCCTGCTGCCTCTCTGCCATCTCCTCCTAGATGGCAAGACACAGGGCAATCGGGCACAATAATGTGTATAGAAGAAAAGACCAATATCGGACAATTAATTACCCTTAGTAAAGGGAACGAGAAAATATCCACAATTTTCTCCTATTATATGCTGTCCTAGTTGGTGGTGTGCCCAGAGCCAGAAAGTACACAGACTTGTGTGGGCGCACTCTGTACAGGAAAGGAAGTTCCTATATTATATATCGAGGAGTGTTTAAAACAGAACTTTTATTAGTGATAATAAAAACATAATTACCCATCTAAATGATCCATGAGAGAAATAAAGAATTGAAAAAAATTGTTAAAACGTTCTGGTCTCTTTATTTCAAAGAGTAATTGGAAAGGTTGTAGACACTGAATTGTCATAGCCCCATTTCCCCGGACCAGTACAGATTTCTGTATTGATAGGACCGAGGAGTGGTCAAAACGTTATTATGAAAATATCCAAATGGCATCACTTATATTAAGTTAATATAATAATAATCAATGGTCACCAGACTTAAACACCTGAAATATTGACAGATGCCGCATTTATAGGTAGAAAATAAGACATTGAGCTGCACTAAACATACAATGAGTAAGTAGGAAGATGGGAACGTATGGAATAGTGGTGATGCTGCTGTTGGCGTTTCTTCTCACACAGAGAGGAAAATAATTCCTACTCTACAACACCAGGTATTCCCAGGCAGTCTCCTCTCCTGGTACTAACCCGGCCCAACGCTGTTTAGATTCCAAGATCGGGTGATGGCAGCGTGGTATGATAGTAGAGGAAAATATGATCAGTACGCCAATGAGAGTGCACCTATATAAGGAATAATTAAGTAGGAAATGATCAGAAAAATTAGGAAATAAGAGAAGAATGAATAAGTAAAGTGGGTGGAAATAGGTGGATCTGCTTTCCACGTTAGGCACGGTTCAACAGTTCCCACGTTCGTGGTCCTGTGCTCTGTGGATCGTGGATGAGAGTCCACGAAAAAAGGTGAATCAGAAGAGGAAAGAGTAGATTGGTCTAGATTGTTATTCAAGGATAAAGTGGGTTATAGACCCAATATAAATTAAGTGCAGGGAAATGTATCAATTATTAAAAATTATATTGAACTCCTGACATGGACTGTTGTTATAGGCAGTGGTATTGGTCTTAAAGATATGTTATAAACAGCAAAGAAAAGTTTTTTTATATATACGCATGTGTGTGTATTTTCCAGATGTTGGCCGTCCAAACCGACATGCAGTTGTGTGGCTAAAGGGTCCAAGATTAACACAATTATTGCTGTAGATAAACCTGTCTGACAAAATAATTGCCACAGTTGAAAAGTAAATAAAGCAGCCTGCCTGCAGGTTCTGGTAATACTGTCGCAAAAATCTCTCACAGGTGCTCAAAATTATATAAAGCCAAGGACTAGACTTACTACCTGTATCAGAAAGCAATTTTTCTCATAGAAATTATTTCTGAAAGAAATGCTTCAGTCACAAGGGTGTTATGCTGAGCGACGGCATTAAACTCACAGCAGAAAAAATAATAAGCATATGCATGTGTAAGTGTTTCTTACATAATAAAAAGTCGAAGACAAAATATAATAATGAATTTTACATGTCAGAAAGTCCACGATCAGTGCAGATCATTGCTAAGATGAACCAGTATGACAGAATCATAGTCCCAATGAGGAAAAAAGCAGCTTGTCTGTGGATTAGAATAATCCTGACAAAAGATGTCTATCTGGTACTAAAAATCATAAATGTTATGGTATAGAGGATAGTAATGTCCTGGCCGCTGTTGAAGGCTACAATTCCAGCCCGTGTCAGAAGGCAAGCCTCACATAGAAAAAATAATAATTAACTCTAATATGCAATTTATACAGATGCACTTGAGAGTGTCTACGAGTGAGATCTTTCTGTCTGTGTATCCACAGAACAGAAGAGGCTAACGGAACTCCAAACCAGAGGGCAGATGGACAGGTCAATGTATCGTCAGGTGAAGGGAAATGGTGCCATGAATCACTCCATATCATTATGGAGCACGTTACCTGTGCTTTGTTTTAGTTTTTCTGCTCATGTAATGTTAAGTTCTGTGTACCCAGTATTGTTATAATGTCTGCGTATGTACGGCGCTGCAAAACACTTGTGGCGCCGTATAAATAAAATGTATTAACAATTACAATAAGGAGATTTATGGGAAGAACTTACCTTTGTTAAATCTCTTTCTGCGAGGTACACTGGGTTCCACAGGGATATGTAATACCAATATACAGATAGAGTGCGCTGTCAACGGCAGCCTGTACAGGGAAGGTCAGTTCCCTCAAATATATATATAGAAGAAAAAGAAAATGTACTGGCGCCGGCTGGAATTAAATAACAAAATATATAATATAAAATATATTTTTAATAATTCAATTAAGAGATTCAGCTTGTCTCTCAAAGATAAAACTACATTAAAAAATGAATGAAGTGAGCTTTCCGTGTAGGACCACAGGTACCAGCACCCTATCCACTTCCTGGCGCTATCTGGACTTATCAGCATCCACTGGATCAAATTCCGACACAAGTTTTCCAACAGACCCGGACTTATCCCCAATTGCCATCTGGACTCCATTTGCTTGGGATTCCTAGGGTCCTTATCCGGAAGCAAGTCTGGTAAAAAGTTTCATACAAAACAACTTGTGGGCAAATGTGGATTAGTGTCCTAGCCAGGAACTGTGGACATTTGAATTGAAAGGGTTAATACTCTGTGATCTCCTACAGCGTCCATTTTATTTATGTGATTCACTTCATTAATTTTTTAATGTAGTTGTTTTATCTTTGAGAGACAAGCTGAATCTCTTAATTGAATAATTAAAAATATATTTTATATTATATATTATATATATATATATATATATTTTGTTATTGAATTCCAGCCGGCGCCAGTACATTTTCTTTTTCTTCTCCACAGGGATATGTGCCTCCCACTTTTATGGGACCAAAAGCAATGGGACAAACTAAACAATCCTAAATCAAACTTTTACTTTTTAATACTTTGTTGTAAATCCTTTGCAGTCAATTACAGCCTGAAGTCTGGAACGCATAGACATCACCAGACGCTGGGTTTCATCCCCGGTGATACTCTGCCAGGCCTTTACTGCAAATGTCTTCAGTTCCTGCTTGTTCTTGGGGCATTTTCCCTTCATCATCATCAAGTGAAATGCATGCTCAATCGGATTCAGGTCAGGTGATTGACTTGGCCATTGCATAACATTCCACTTTTCTGCAGCGGGGTACACTGGGGTTCCACAGGGATAACATTGGGGTGTAGAGATGGATCTTGATCCGAGGCACCAACAGGCTAAAAGCTTTGACTGTTCCCAGGATGCACAGCGCTGCCTCCTCTATAACTCCGCCTCCGTGCACAGGAGCTCAGTTTTGTTAACCAGTCCAATGCAGTAGCAGGTAAAAAAAAGAGAGGACAACCTTTCGTAACCACACACACCACATTCTCACGACAGGAGAAGGTATCAGCGGCTAATGACATACAAACCCAAAGAAGCTAAGTGCGTCAGGGTGGGCGCCCTGTGGAACCCAGTGTACCTCGCAGAAAGATTTAACAAAGGTAAGTTCTTACCATAAATCTCCTTTTCTGCAGCGGGGTACACTGGGGTTCCACAGGGATAACATCGGGGATATCCTAAAGCAGTTCCTCATGGGAGGGGACACACTTGACACACGTGGGCGAGAGAGGAAGCATCTTATCTTGTCCTGAAGCTTCAAGACCTTCTCCGGAGACAAAAACCAACCGCTGGTTGTGGGTGTCCAATAGTGCTCCCAGGTGGACCATGCTCTGAGCAGGGACCAGGGAAGACTTCTTCCAGTTGAAGATCCACCCGTGGGCTTGCAGGAATTGGACCGTCAGTTCCAGGTGATGAAGGAGAACCTCTGGAGAGTTCGCCAGGATCAACAAGTCGTCGAGATACGGCAGGATCCCGATACCTTGACGGCGGAGTAGGGCCGTCATGACCACCATGACCTTGGTGAAAACTAAAGGGGGTGAGATCAGACCAAAAGGCAAGGCCTGGAATTGAAAAATAGGATTTTAAAATTACCTGAAACGGTAAATCCTTTTCTTGTAGAGGATGCTGGGGTCCATATTAGTACCATGGGGTATAGACGGGTCCACCAGGAGCCACTGGCACTTTAAGAGTTTAATAGTGTGGTCTGGCTCCTCCCTCTATGCCCCTCCTACCAGACTCAGTCTAGAAACTGTGCCCGAGGAGACAACATACTTCGAGAGAAGGAAATACACAGATAGTGGCGAGATTCATACCAGCTCACACAACAGACAAACCCGGCTAACAAGCCGGAAAAACTCAGCAACAGCTGAAACAGTAAACAATGTAGAACTTACCTAGGAACCAGGTAGAACTGAACTACAAAACCAAAAGCAGGAAAACGAAGTGCTGGGCGGGCGCGCAACATCCTCTACGGACTACGAGAAAAGGATTTACCGTTTCAGGTAATTAAAATCCAATTTTCTCTTACGTCCTAGAGGATGCTGGGGTCCATATTAGTACCATGGAGATGTACCAAAGCTCCCAGAGCGGGAGGGAGAGCACAGAGGCTCCTGCAAGACCACTTGACCAAACTTGGTCATCAGAGGTCAAAGTATCGAACTTGTAAAACCTGGCAAATGTGTTCGAACCAGACCAAGTAGCAGCTCGGCAAAGCTGTAGTGCCGAGACACCCCGGGCAGCCGCCCTGGAAGAACCCACTTTACGAGTAGAGTGGGCCTTAACCGATTTCGGACACGGCAATCCTGCCGTAGAATAGGCATGCTAGATAGTGAACCTGAGCCAGCGTGAAAATCGACTGCTTTGAAGCAGGACACCTAAGTTTCTTGAAATCAGAGGACAAACAGAGAGTCAGTTTTCCTATGACGAGCTGTCCTCAGCACATAGATCTTCAAAGCCCTCACAACATCCAAGGCCTTTGAAGCAATTGAGGAGTCAGTAGCCACTGGCACCACAATAGGCTGGTTGATATGAAAAGCCAATACAACCTTAGGCAGGAACTGCAGACGAGTCCTAAGTTCCGCCCTGTCTTCATGAAAGATCAGATAAGGACTTTTACAAGATAAAGCACCCAATTCCGACACGCGTCGAGCAGAGGCCAAGGCCAACAAAGTGACCGCCTTCCACGTGAGAAACTTGATGTCAGCCTCCAGTAGAGGCTCAAACCAAGCTGATTGTAGGAACTGCAATACCACATCAAGATCCCAGGGTGCCGTTGAAGCCACAAAAGGAGGTTGGATGTGCAGAACCCCTTTCAAAAAGGTCTGAACCTCAGGAAGGACAGCCAATTGCTTTTGAAAGAAGATGGACAAGGCAGAGATTTGGACCTTGATGGAGCCCAATCTCAGGCCCATATCCACTCCTGCTTGCAAGAAAAGGAGAAAACGTCCGAGTTGAAAATCCACTGCAGGAAATTTTCTGGATTCACACCAGGAAACATATTTTTTCCAAACACGGTGGTAATGTTTAGACGTTACCCCCTTCCTAGCCTGAATCAGGGTAGGAATAACCTCGCTCGGAATACCTTTCCGAGCTAAGATCTGGCGTTCAACCGCCAAGCAATCAAACGTAGCCGTGGTAAGTCTTAATAGGCGAACGGCCCCTGCAGCAGCAGATCCTACCGAAGAGGTAAGGGCCTTGGATCTTCCAGAAGAATATCCAGCAGATCCGCATACCAAGCCCTTCGCGGCCAGTCCGGAGCAATGAGGATTGCCCGAACCCTTGTTCTTCTTACCAGCTGAAGAACCCTTGGGATCAGAGGAAGTGGAGGGAACACATACACTGAGGGGAACACCCACGGTGTTACCAGTGCGTCCACCGCCACTGCCTGAGGGTCTCTTGACCAGGAACAGTATCTCCCCAGCTTCTTGTTGAGGCGGGAGGCCATCATGTCTATGTGAGGAACCCCCCCACCCCCTCCAAGCGGTTACTTCCTCGAACACCTCCGGATGGAGGCCACACTCCCCTGGATGGAGATAGTGTCTTCTGAGGAAGTCTGAAGATTGCGGACATCACTACAGCATGCCTTTCTGCCCACAGAAGGGATTTTTGACACCTCCGACATTGCAGCCCTGCTCTTCGTTCCGCCTTGTCGGTTTATCTAGGCCACAGTGGTCATGTTGTCAGACTGTACCTGAACAGCCCGTTCTTGTAGCAGATGTGTTGCTTGCAGGAGGGCGTTGTACACGGCCCTTAGCTCCAGGATGTTTATGGGGAGAAGGGATTCTTGAAACGACCACCTTCCTTGAAAGGTTTCCCCCAGATCGACTGTTCTCCAACCTCTTAGACTTGCATCTGTGGTTAAGAGGATCCAGTTCTGAATTCCGAACCTTCGGCCTTCCAGAAGGTGTGGAAGTTGTAGCCACCAGAGGAGTGAAATCCTGGCTTTCGGAGACAGGCGTATCCTCTTGTGCATGTGTAGGTGAGAGCCCGACCACTGGTCCAAGAGGTCCAGTTGAAATGGACAAGCGTGAAACCTGCCGTACTGCAGAGCCTCGTAGGCGGCAACCATCTTCCCCAGATGGCGGATGCATTGATGAACAGTCACCCAGGTAGCTCTTAAGACCTCCCGGACCAGTGTTTGAATCACCAATGCCTTCTCCACCGGGAGAAACACCCTCTGCACCTCCGAGTCGAGGATCATTCCCAGGAAAGACAGCCTACGCGTCGACTCCAGATGAGACTTTGGGAGGTTCAGGATCCAACCGTGCTTCCTGAGCAGCTGTGTCTTGAGCGCGATGGATCACAATAACCTCCCCTGGACGACGCCTTGATCAGGAGATAGTCCAGATAATAAGAATTTACTTACCGATAATTCTATTTCTCGTAGTCCGTAGTGGATGCTGGGGACTCCGTAAGGACCATGGGGATTAGCGGCTCCGCAGGAGACAGGGCACAAAAGTAAAAGCTTTAGGATCAGGTGGTGTGCACTGGCTCCTCCCCCTATGACCCTCCTCCAAGCCTCAGTTAGGATACTGTGCCCGGACGAGCGTACACAATAAGGAAGGATTTTGAATCCCGGGTAAGACTCATACCAGCCACACCAATCACACTGTACAACCTGTGATCTGAACCCAGTTAACAGCATGATAACAGCGGAGCCTCTGAAAAGATGGCTCACAACAATAATAACCCGATTTTTGTAACAATAACCATGTACAAGTATTGCAGACAATCCGCACTTGGGATGGGCGCCCAGCATCCACTACGGACTACGAGAAATAGAATTATCGGTAAGTAAATTCTTATTTTCTCTGACGTCCTAAGTGGATGCTGGGGACTCCGTCAGGACCATGGGGATTATACCAAAGCTCCCAAACGGGCGGGAGAGTGCGGATGACTCTGCAGCACCGAATGAGAGAACTCCAGGTCCTCCTCAGCCAGGGTATCAAATTTGTAGAATTTTGCAAACGTGTTTGCCCCTGACCAAGTAGCAGCTCGGCAAAGTTGTAAAGCCGAGACCCCTCGGGCAGCCGCCCAAGATGAGCCCACCTTCCTTGTGGAATGGGCATTTACATATTTTGGCTGTGGCAGGCCTGCCACAGAATGTGCAAGCTGAATTGTACTACACATCCAACTAGCAATCGTCTGCTTAGAAGCAAGAGCACCCCGTTTGTTGGGTGCATACAGGATAACAGCAAGTCAGTTTTCCTGACTCCAGCCGTCCTGGAAACATATATTTTCAGGGCCCTGACAACATCTAGCAACTTGGAGTCCTCCAAGTCCCTAGTAGCCGCAGGTACCACAATAAGCTGGTTCAGGTGAAACGCTGACACCACCTTAGGGAGAAACTGGGGACGAGTCCGCAGCTCTGCCCTGTCCGAATGGACAATCAGATATGGGCTTTTGTGAGACAAAGCCGCCAATTCTGACACTCGCCTGGCCGAGGCCAGGGCCAACAGCATGGTCACTTTCCATGTGAGATATTTCAAATCCACAGATTTGAGCGGTTTAAACCAATGTGATTTGAGGAATCCCAGAACTACGTTGAGATCCCACAGTGCCACTGGAGGCACAAAAGGGGGTTGTATATGCAGTACTCCCTTGACAAACTTCTGGACTTCAGGAACTGAAGCCAATTCTTTCTGGAAGAAAATCGACAGGGCCGAAATTTGAACCTTAATGGACCCCAATTTGAGGCCCATAGACAGTCCTGTTTGCAGGAAATGCAGGAATCGACCGAGTTGAAATTCCTCCGTGGGGGCCTTCCTGGCCTCACACCATGCAACATATTTTCGCCAAATGCGGTGATAATGTTGTGCGGTCACCTCCTTCCTGGCTCTGACCAGGGTAGGGATGACCTCTTCCGGAATGCCTTTTTCCCTTAGGATCCGGCGTTCAACCGCCATGCCGTCAAACGCAGCCGCGGTAAGTCTTGGAACAGACATGATCCTTGCTGAAGCAAGTCCCTTCTTAGTATCTCTTGAAGTTCCGGGTACCAAGTCCTTCTTGGCCAATCCGGAGCCACGAGTATAGTTCTTACTCCTCTCCGTCTTATAATTCTCAGTACCTTGGGTATGAGAGGCAGAGGAGGGAACACATACACCGACTGGTACACCCACGGTGTTACCAGAGCATCCCAGCTATTGCCTGAGAGTCTCTTGACCTGGCGCAATACCTGTCCAGTTTTTTGTTCAGACGGGACGCCATCATGTCCACCTTTGGTCTTTCCCAACGGTTCACAATCATGTGGAAGACTTCCAGATGAAGTCCCCACTCTCCCGGGTGGAGGTCGTGCCTGCTGAGGAAGTCTGCTTCCCAGTTGTCCACTCCCGGAATGAACACCGCTGACAGTGTTATCACATGATTTTTCGCCCAGCGAAGAATCCTTGCTGCCATTGCCCTCCTGCTTCTTGTGCCGCCCTGTCTGTTTACGTGGGCGACTGCCGTGATGTTGTCCGACTGGATCAGCACCAGTTGACTTTGAAGCAGAGGTCTTCCTAGGCTCAGAGCATTGTAACTTGCCCTTAGCTCCAGTATATTTATGTGGAGAGAAGTCTCCAGACTTGACCACACTCCTTGGAAATTTCTTCCCTGTGTGACTGCTCCCCAGCCTCTCAGGCTGGCATCCGTGGTCACCAGGACCCAGTCCTGAATGCCGAATCTGCTGCCCTCTAGTAGATGAGCACTCTGCAGCCACCACAGAAGAGACACCCTTGTCCTTGGAGACAGGATTATCCGCTGATGCATCTGAAGATGCGATCCGGACCATTCGTCCAGCAGATCCCACTGAAAAATTCTTGCGTGAAATCTGCCGAATGGAATCGCTTCGTAAGAAGCCACCATTTTTCCCAGGACTCTTGTGCATTGATGCACCGACACTTGGCCTGGTTCTAGGAGGTTCCTAACTAGCTCGGATAACTCCCTGGCTTTCTCCTCCGGGAGAAACACCTTTTTCTGGACTGTGTCCAGAATCATCCCTAGGAACAGCAGACGTGTCGTCGGAATCAGCTGCGATTTTGGAATATTTAGAATCCATCCGTGCTGTCGTAGAACTACTTGAGATAGTGCTACTCCGACCTCCAACTGTTCTCTGGACCTTGCCCTTATCAGGAGATCGTCCAAGTAAGGGATAATTAAGACGCCTTTTCTTTGAAGAAGAATCATCATTTCGGCCATTACCTTGGTAAAGACCAGGGGTGCCGTGGACAATCCAAACGGCAGCGTCTGAAACTGATAGTGACAGTTCTGTACCACGAACCTGAGGTACCCTTGGTGAGAAGAGCAATTTGGGACATGGAGGTAAGCATCCTTGATGTCCAGGGACACCATATAGTCCCCTTCTTCCTGGTTCGCTATCACTGCTCTGAGTGACTCCATCTTGATTTGAACCTTTGTATGTAAGTGTTCAAAGATTTCAGATTTAGAATAGATCTCACCGAGCCGTCTGGCTTCAGTACCACAAATAGTGTGGAATAATACCCCTTTCCTTGTTGTAGGAGGGGTACTTTGATTATCACCTGCTGGGAATACAGCTTGTGAATTGTTTCCAATACTGCCTCCCTGTCGGAGGGAGACGTTGGTAAAGCAGACTTCAGGAACCTGCGAGGGGGAGACGTCTCGAATTTCCAATCTGTACCCCTGGGATACTACTTGTAGGATCCAGGGGTCCACTTGCGAGTGAGCCCACTGCGCGCTGAAACTCTTGAGACGACCCCCCACCGCACCTGAGTCCGCTTGTACGGCCCCAGCGTCATGCTGAGGACTTGGCAGAAGCGGTGGAGGGCTTCTGTTCCTGGGAAGGGGCTGCCTGCTGCAGTCTTCTTCCCTTTCCTCTACCCCTGGGCAGATATGACTGGCCTTTTGCCCGCTTGCCCTTATGGGGACGAAAGGACTGAGGCTGAAAGACGGTGTCTTTTTCTTTATACGGCAATACTTCCATGTGCCGTTTGGAATCTGCATCACCTGACCACTGTCGTGTCCATAAACATCTTCTGGCAGACATGGACATCGCACTTACTCTTGATGCCAGAGTGCAAATATCCCTCTGTGCATCTCTCATATATAGTAATGCATCCTTTAAATGCTCTATAGTCAATAAAATACTGTCCCTGTCAAGGGTATCAATATTTTCAGTCAGGGAATCCGACCAAGCCACCCCAGCGCTGCACATCCAGGCTGAGGCGATCGCTGGTCGCAGTATAACACCAGTATGTGTGTATATACTTTTTAGGATATTTTCCAGCCTCCTATTAGCTGGCTCCTTGAGGGCGGCCGTATCTGGAGACGGTAACGCCACTTGTTTTGATAAGCGTGTGAGCGCCTTATCCACCCTAGGGGGTGTTTCCCAACGCGCCCTAACTTCTGGCGGAAAAGGGTATAACGCCAATAATTTTCTATAGGGGGAAACCCACGCATCATCACACACTTCATTTAATTTATCTGATTCAGGAAAAACTACAGGTAGTTTTTTCACACCCCACATAATACCCTTTTTTGTGGTACTTGTAGTATCAGAAATATGTAACACCTCCTTCATTGCCCTTAACATGTAACGTGTGGCCCTAATGGAAAATACGTTTGTTTCTTCACCGTCGACACTGGAGTCAGTGTCCGTGTCTGTGTCTGTGTCGACCGACTGAGGTAATGGGCGTTTTAAAGCCCCTGACGGTGTTTGAGACGCCTGGACAGGTACTAATTGGTTTGCCGGCCGTCTCATGTCGTCAACCGACCTTGCAGCGTGTTGACATTATCACGTAATTCCCTAAATAAGCCATCCATTCCGGTGTCGACTCCCTAGAGAGTGACATCACCATTACAGGCAATTGCTCCGCCTCCTCACCAACATCGTCCTCATACATGTCGACACACACGTACCGACACACAGCACACACACAGGGAATGCTCTGATAGAGGACAGGACCCCACTAGCCCTTTGGGGAGACAGAGGGAGAGTTTGCCAGCACACACCAAAACGCTATAATTTTACAGGGACAACCTTATATAAGTGTTTTCCCTTATAGCATCTTAATATGTAATAATATCGCCACAAAATTGCCCCCCCTCTCTGTTTTAACCCTGTTTCTGTAGTGCAGTGCAGGGGAGAGCCTGGGAGCCTTCCCACCAGCAGTTCTGTGAGGGAAAATGGCGCTGTGTGCTGAGGAGAATAGGCCCCGCCCCCTTTTCGGCAGGCTTCTTCTCCCGTTTTTCTGACAACCTGGCAGGGGTTAAATACATCCATATAGCCCCAGAGGCTATATGTGATGTATATTTAGCCAGCATAGGTACTTTCATTGCTGCCCAGGGCGCCCCCCCCAGCGCCCTGCACCCTCAGTGACCGTTGGTGTGAAGTGTGCTGAGAGCAATGGCGCACAGCTGCAGTGCTGTGCGCTACCTTAAGAAGACTGGGAAGTCTTCAGCCGCCGATTTCTGGACCTCTTCTCTCTTCAGCATCTGCAAGGGGGTCGGCGGCGCGGCTCCGGTGACCCATCCAGGCTGTACCTGTGATCGTCCCTCTGGAGCTAGTGTCCAGTAGCCTAAGAAGCCAATCCATCCTGCACGCAGGTGAGTTCACTTCTTCTCCCCTAAATCCCTCGTTGCAGTGAGCCTGTTGCCAGCAGGACTCACTGAAAATAAAAAACCTAATAAAACTTTTACTCTAAGCAGCTCTTTAGGAGAGCCACCTAGATTGCACCCTTCTCGGCCGGGCACAAAAACCTAACTGAGGCTTGGAGGAGGGTCATAGGGGGAGGAGCCAGTGCACACCACCTGATCCTAAAGCTTTTACTTTTGTGCCCTGTCTCCTGCGGAGCCGCTAATCCCCATGGTCCTTACGGAGTCCCCAGCATCCACTTAGGACGTCAGAGAAAAGGAATTATGTTCACCCCCTGCTTGCGGAGAAGAACCATCATCTCCTTGGTGCTGTGGAGAGGCCAAACGGCAGCGCCTGGAACGGATAGTGGTCGTCCAAAAGCGCAAACCTGAGGTATGCTTGATGCGGTGACCAAATGGGGATGTGGAGGTAAGCATCCTTGATGTCCAGAGACACCAGGAACTCCCCCTCCGTTAGCCCTGGTATGACAGCTCTAATGGATTCCATCTTGAATTTGAACTCCCTGAGATAAGGGTTCAAAGACTTTAAGTTCAGAATAGGCTGTACTGAACAATCCGGTTTCGGTACCACGAAAAGGTATGACTAATAACCCTTGTTCCACTGCTGAGGGCGGAACCGGAACGACGACTTCCGACACCACCAATTTTCTGATGGCCTCCAGAAGAATCTTTGTCCTGACTTGAAGAAACGGTGAGGCGGGGGGGGGGGGGATCTTGACACTCCAGGCTGTACCCCCTGGATACTGTATCCAGGACCAGGGATCCAGACCAGACGACACCCAGACACGGCTGAACTGTCGGAGTCTCGCCCCCACCTGACCGTCCTCCAGGACCAGCCGTTCACCGTCATGCGGAGGGCTTAGTGGCCTCAGAAGCGGGCTTCTGGGTCTGGGAACCTGCGGGAGCAGGTTTCTTTCCTTTTGCACCACCACCTCTGAAGAAGGTGTTCGTAGGCTTGTTTTTTCTTTACCTCACAGGCCGAAAGGACTGTGACGCGGCTGGTGTAAAAAGGCTTCTTCGTTGCCGGTGCAGCTGAGGGGTGAAAAGTAGACTTAGCCGCAGTAGCCGTGGAAATCCACGCATCCAGCGCCTCCGCAAAGAGAGCCTAAACCGTGTAGGGTAGGCCCTCCACGCACTTCCTGGATTCCGCATCCGCAGACCATTGGCGCAGCCAGAGACCCCTGCGAGCAGAGATGGACATAGAGGAGATCCCCGCAGCCATGGAGCCCAGGTCCTTCATGGAATCCACTAGGAACCCTGCAGAATCCTGAATATGGCGTAAAAACATATCAACGTCATCTTTATCCAGCGTAGCAGATTCTTCCTGCATAGTAATAGACCACCTAGTAATAGCTTTTGCAATCCAAGCACAGGCTATAGTAGGCCTTAATATAGCCCCAGAAGCCGTGTACATGGATTTTAACGTAGCATCCACCTTGCGATCAACCGGGTCTTTCAACACGGTAGATTATGGTACCAGCAGCACCACCTGTTTGGACAGCCTAGATACAGAGGCATCGACCAACAGCAGGGCTCCCATTTTTTCCTATCTTCCTCTGGGAAGGGAAAAGCAAGCAAAACCCTCTTAGGAATCTGAAATTTATTTTTCTGAGTTTCCCAGGCCTTTTCAAAGATAGCGTTTACTTCTTTGGATGCTGGGAAAGTGAGGGGGGCTTCCCGTTTTCTGTAAAGAAGGCCTCCTCCACCTGTTCCGGAGCTGTGTCCGAAATGTGCAAAACATCTCTAACAGCCGCAATTATCAACTGTACCCCCTTGGCAAGTGATGCCGTTCCCCTCGACACATCCCCGTCACCGTCTGCAGTGTCAGAGTCGGTGTCCGTGTCATCCTGCAACATTGCCAGTGCACGTTTCTGAGAATGAATCGCAGGGGACCCAGAGGAGGCAGTATCAGTCAAAACAACCATAGAGGACTGGGGGGCCTGAGTGGCGTGCTCAGTCCTAACAACTCTATCAGAAATCTGGGAAATAGTCCCCCTCAGAGAGACTAACCATTCTGGCTCTCTAGCAGGGATCTGCGCTAAAACTGTGCAAACCTGATTACATGGAATGGAGTCCTCTTGTGAGGATAAATCCTCTGCAGCATATGATACATTGTCCCTAGATATGTTACCATACACAACACCCCACAAACACACAGGGTATTATGAAGGCAGAGTTTCCCCCCAAAGAATGGCAGAGAGACACAGAGATTGGAACCAACCCACACACAGCGCTATTAAAAGGTACAGGAAGTCCCTAACCAGCGCTGTGTCACTTAATAGGTGACACAGTCTGTATACAGCTTCCCCCCCTTCTACAACCCCCTTGGTACCGTACAGATAGCTGGATATTGCTCTGGAGGGACCTGGATCCACTTGCAGTGAGAGCAGGCAGGAAAAATGGCGCTGAACGCTGCTGGGTCCGCTCCGAGAAGCTCCGTCCCCTTCAATGGCGCCGGCTTCCCGCTCTGTAAAGAGATTATACTGGCCTGGAGGAACAGTGGCTGACCCGGATCCGCAGACCCCGTCAGGAGATTACCAATGTGGGGTCTGGAGCAGGCCCAGGACGCTCCCCCCAGCGCCGCACCAAGGTACACTGAGCCGCCCAGGAGCGCGGTCAAGACCGCGCTCCCGCCCTAATAGCCGCCCACTTCACACTGTCCCCCCACTTGCAAGGGGGTATAGTGACTAACTCGCCATATTCAGCATCGGGGGAGTGGCGGTCGGCTGCTGGGGCGAGCGTTCCCCTGTGGCGGGGCGCAATCAAACTACCGTAATCGGACTACAATCGGACCCCGCAGCTACCGTCCAGTCAGCGGGAGCAGTGGCTCAGGACCCCGCGGGGCGGACACTGCTCTGCTCCTCCCCACCCCACCCCTCCCCTCCCCCACCCCGCAGGGAGGGTGTCGCCAACACCCTCCCTGTAAAACAAAAAATCCTGAAAGAAAGAAATAAAACTCTTTTACCAAGAGAACTCAGTATAGCTCCCCTAGCTGTGACCGGCTCCTCCGGGCACATTTTCTAAAACAGAGTCTGGTAGGAGGGGCATAGAGGGAGGAGCAAGCCCACACTATTAAAATCTTAAAGTGCCAATAGATCCTGGTGGACCCGTCTATACCCCATGGTACTAATATGGACCCCAGCATCCTCTTTGATGTAAGAAAAATGTAGGTTGCCAATAGCAAATCGCAGGTATTGCTGATGCGACACTGCAATAGGTATATGCAGGTAAGCATCCTGTATATCCAGGGATACCATGTAGTCCTTGGGCTCCAGGGCCAGAACAATAGAGCGAAGAGTTTCCATACGGCATTTGGAAACTTTCACAAATTTGCTCAGAGACTTGCGGGTATATGCAATTGCGGTTGAATTCCGGCTGGAATTCGACCGATTTTGGATTCGACAGCCGAATCCCGAACGCCGGGACCCGAATTCGACATATTCAATAAAAAACGGATTCGACAGTCCCGCTGTCGAAAAACGGACCAATTGACGATAGTGTGTGTCCTGGATTCGGCTTCATGGAGGGCACAAAAGTGTTCAATAATCTTGGGGGGAAAAAAAATGCGTGGGGTCCCCCCTCCTAAGCATAACCAGCCTCGGGGGATGGGAGGAATGACAGGGGGTCCCCCGTATTTTAACAACCAGCACCAGGCTCTGCGCCTGGTCCTGGTGCCAAAAATACGGGGGACAAGACACGTAGGGGTCCCCCGTATTTTTCACACCAGCACCGGGCTCCACTAGTCAGAGAGATAATGCCACAGCCGGGGGACACTTTTATATAGGTCCCTGCGGCCCTGGCATTAAATCACTAACTAGCCACCCCTGGCCGGGGTACCCTGGAGGAGTGGGGACACCTTAAATCAAGGGGTCCCTCCCTCCAGTCACCCAAGGCCCAGCGGTGAAGCCCGAGGCTGTCCCCCCCATCCAAGGGCGGCGTATGGAGGGCTGATAGCAATGTGTCCAAAAAACAAAAAAAAAAGAATATTGCTTTCTGTAGCAGAATTACAAGTCCCAGCAAGCCTCCCCCGCAAGCTGGTACTTGGAGAATCACAAGTACCAGCATGTGGGGGAAAAACGGGCCCGCTGGTACCTGTAGTTCTACTACAAAAAAAATACCCAAATAAAAAAAACAGTACACCCACACCGTGACAGTATAACTTTATTACATACATGCACACCTACATACACACATACCTATGTTGACACAAAGTGTCGGTCCCTTGTCCACGTAGAATCCACAGGGTACCTGTAAATAAAATTATACTCACAATCCAGTGTAGATCGGTCCTCTTCTTTGTTTGTAATCCACGTACTTTGCAAAATAAAAAAAACGACAAACACGATCCACGCACTGAAAGGGGTCCCATGTTTACACATGGGACCCTTTTCCCCGACTGCCGGGACCCCCGTGACTGCTGTCAAAGAGGGTCCCTTCAGCCAATCAGGGAGCGCCACGTCGTGGCACTCTCCTTGATTGGCTGTGCGCGTCTGAGCTGTCAGGCGGCGCACTCGAGATACAATGTAGCACATAGGCGCTTCATTGTATCCAATGGTGGTAACTTTGCGGTCAGCGGTTGACCGCGAGAGTGACCCCACATAACCTCCTGGCACCAGGACCAGGCGCTGGTGGTTAAAATACGGGGGATCCCCCGTCATTTTTTTGCCCCGTATTTTTACAACCAGGACCGGCTCAAAGAGCCCGAGGCTGGTTATGCTTAGGAGGGGGGACCCCACGCATTTTTTTTCTGAAATTTTAACCCATTCCCACACCTTCCCACTGAAAAACCATGCACTAATCTCTCCAAATTATTTTAGTCAGTAAATAAAAAATATTCTTTAAAAAAAAATTAAAAAAATAAGAATTTACTCACCGGTAATTTTATTTCTCGTAGTCCGTAGTGGATGCTGGGAACTCCGTAAGGACCATGGGGAATAGACGGCTCCGCAGGAGACTGGGCACATCTAAAGAAAGAATTAGGACTATCTGGTGTGCACTGGCTCCTCCCCCTATGACCCTCCTCCAAGCCTCAGTTAGGACACTGTGCCCGGAAGAGCTGACACAATAAGGAAGGATTTTGAATCCCGGGTAAGACTCATACCAGCCACACCAATCACACCGTATAACTCGTGATAGGAACCCCGGTTAACAGTATGATAACAAAAGGAGCCTCTGAACAGATGGCTCGCAATAATAACCCGATTTGTGTAACAATAACTATTTACAAGTATTGCAGACAATCCGCACTTGGGATGGGTGCCCAGCATCCACTACGGACTACGAGAAATAGAATTACCGGTGAGTAAATTCTTATTTTCTCTGACGTCCTAGTGGATGCTGGGAACTCCGTAAGGACCATGGGGATTATACCAAAGCTCCCAAACGGGCGGGAGAGTGCGGACGACTCTGCAACACCGAATGAGAGAACTCCAGGTCCTCCTCAGCCAGG
Organism: Pseudophryne corroboree; assembly: GCF_028390025.1. Lineage (NCBI taxonomy): Eukaryota > Metazoa > Chordata > Amphibia > Anura > Myobatrachidae > Pseudophryne > Pseudophryne corroboree. The sequence goes on along the minus strand of NC_086447.1, from coordinate 625,226,730 downwards.
GTATCAAATTTGTAGAATTTTGCAAACGTGTTTGCCCCTGACCAAGTAGTAGCTCTGCAAAGTTGTAAAGCCGAGATCCCTCGGGCAGCCGCCCAAGATGAGCCCACCTTCCTTGTGGAATGGGCTTTTACAGATTTAGGCTGCGGTAGTCCTACCGCAGAATGCGCCAGCTGAATAGTGCTACAAATCCAGCGCGCAATAGTCTGCTTAGAAGCAGGAGCACCCAGTTTGTTGGGTGCATACAGGATAAACAGCGAGTCAGTTTTCCTGACTCCAGCCGTCCTGGAAACATAAATTTTCAGGGCCCTGACTACGTCCAGTAACTTGGAACCCTCCAAGTTCCCAGTAGCCGCAGGCACCACAATAGGCTGGTTCAAGTGAAACGCTGATACCACCTTCGGGAGAAACTGAGGACGAGTCCTCAATTCTGCACTATCCATATGGAAAATCAGATAAGGGCTTTTATAGGACAAAGCCGCCAATTCTGACACACGCCTGGCCAAAGCCAGGGCCAACAGCATGACCACTTTCCACGTGAGATACAGGTTGAGTCTCCCTTATCCAAAATGCTTGGGACCAGAGGTATTTTGAATATGGGATTTTTCCGTATTTTGGAATAATTGCATACCATAATGAGATATCATGGTGATGGGACCTAAATCTAAGCACAGAACGCATGTATGTTACATATACACCTTATACACACAGCCTGAAGGTCATTTTAGCCAATATTTTTTATAACTTTGTACATTAAACAAAGTGTGTCTACATTCACACAATTCATTTATGTTTCATATACACCTTATAAACACAGCCTGAAGGTCATTTAATACAATATTTTTAATAACTGTGTATTAAACAAAGTTTGTGTACATTGAGTCATCAAAAAACAAAGGTTTCACTATCTCACTCTCACTCAAAAAAGTCCGTATTTTGGAATATTCCGTATTTCGGAATATTTGGATATGGGATACTCAACCTGTATTTCAAATCCACAGTCTTAAGTGGTTCAAACCAATGTGATTTCAAGAACTCCAAAACCACATTGAGATCCCAAGGTGCCACTGGGGGCACAAAAGGAGGCTGAATATGCAGAACTCCCTTGACAAAAGTCTGAACTTCAGGCAGGGAAGCCAGTTCTTTCTGGAAGAAAATCGACAGGGCCGAAATCTGGACCTTAATGGACCCCAATTTGAGGCCCAACGTCACCCCTGTTTGCAGGAAATGCAGGAATCGACCCAGTTGAAAATCCTCTGTTGAGGCCTTCCTGGCCTCACACCAAGCAACATATTTTCGCCAAATGCGGTGATAATGGTTTGCGGTGACATCCTTCCTGGCTTTGATCAGGGTAGGAATGACTTCCTCCGGAATACCCTTTTCCTTCACGATCTGGTGTTCAACCGCCATGCCGTCAAACGCAGCCGCGGTAAGTCTTGGAACAGACAGGGCCCCTGCTGCAGCAGGTCCTGTCTGAGCGGCAGAGGCCAAGGGTCCTCTGAAAGCATCTCTTGAAGTTCCGGGTACCAAGCTCTTCTTGGCCAATCCGGAACCACGAGTATAGTTTTCACTCCTTGCCTTCGTATTATTCTCAGTACCTTGGGAATGAGAGGCAGAGGAGAAAACACATAAACCGACTGGTACACCCACGGTGTTACTAGAGTGTCCACAGCGATAGCCTGAGGGTCCCTTGACCTGGCGCAATATCTTTTTAGCTTTTTGTTGATGCGGGACGCCATCATGTCCACCTGTGGTCTTTCCCACCGGTATACCAGCATTTGGAAGACTTCTGGATGAAGTCCCCATTCTCCCGGGTGGAGGTCGTGCCTGCTGAGGAAGTCTGCTTCCCAGTTGTCCACTCCCGGAATGAACACTGCTGTCAGTGCTAACACATGATTTTCCGCCCATCGGAGAATCCTTGTGGCTTCTGCCATTGCCCTCCTGCTTCTTGTGCCGCCCTGTCTGTTTACATGGGCGACAGCCGTGATGTTGTCTGATTGGATCAGTACCGACTGGTTCTGAAGCAGGGGCCTTGCTTGGCTTAGGGCATTGTAGATGGCCCTTAGCTCCAGAATATTTATGTGAAGCGAAATCTCCTGATCTGACCACAGTCCTTGGAAATTTCTTCCCTGTGTGACTGCCCCCCAGCCCCGAAGGCTGGCATCCGTGGTCACCAGGACCCAGTCCTGTATTCCGAATCTGCGGCCCTCCAGTAGATGAGCCCTCTGCAGCCACCACAGCAGCGACACCCTGGTCCTTGCCGACAGGGTTATCCGCTGTTGCATCTGGAGATGGGACCCGGACCATTTGTCCAACAGGTCCCACTGGAAAGTCCTTGCGTGGAACCTTCCGAATGGAATCGCTTCGTACAAAGCTACCATTTTTCCCAGGACTCGTGTGCATTGATGTACCGACACCTGTCCCGGTTTTAGGAGGTCTCTGACTAGAGATGACAACTCCTCGGCTTTTTCCACTGGAAGAAACACTTTTTTCTGGTCTGTGTCCAGAATCATTCCCAGGAACAGAAGACGTGTCGTCGGGACCAGCTGTGACTTTGGAATATTGAGAATCCAGCCGTGCTGTTGTAGCACTTCCCGAGAAAGTGCTACCCCCACTACCAACTGTTCTTTGGACCTCGCCTTTATCAGGAGATCGTCCAAGTACGGGATAATTAAAACTCCCTTCTTGCGAAGGAGTATCATCATTTCGGCCATTACCTTGGTAAAGACCCTCGGTGCCGTGGATAACCCAAACGGCAGCGTCTGGAACTGATAGTGACAGTCCTGTACCACAAATCTGAGGTACTCCTGGTGAGGGGGGTAAATGGGGACATGTAGGTACGCATCCTTGATGTCCAGGGAGACCATGTAATCCCCCTCGTCCAGGCTCGCAATAACCGCCCTGAGTGATTCCATCTTGAACTTGAACCTTTTGATATAAGTGTTAAAGGCTTTTAAATTTAAGATGGGTCTCACCGAACCGTCCGGTTTCAGTACCACAAACATTATGGAATAGTAACCCTATCCTTGCTGAAGGAGGGGTACCTTGACAATCACTTGCTGTGAATACAGTTTTTTGGATAGCCACCAACACTGCCTCCCTGGCAGAGGGAGTTGCTGGTAAGGCAGATTTTAGAAAATGGCAGGGGGGGGGGGGGGGGGGGGGGGACGTCTCGAATTCCAGCCTGTACCCCTGAGATACTACTTGAAGGGCCCAGGGATCCACCTGTGAGAGAGCCCACTGTGTGCTGAAATTTCTGAGATGGGCCCCCACCGTACCCAGGTCCGCCTGTGAAGCCCCAGCGTCATGCTGTGGACTTTCCGGACGCGGGGGGAGGACTTTTGCTCTTGGGAACTGGCTGTATGCTGCAGCTTTTTCCCTCTACCTTTGCCTCTCGGCAGAAAGGACGTGCCTCGAGCCCTCTTGTGTTTTTGGGGCCGAAAGGACTGTACTTGATAATACGGTGCTTTCTTTTGCTGTGGGGTAGCTTGTGGCAAAAAAGTCGATTTCCCAGCCGTAGCTGTGGAAACGAGGTCTGAAAGACCATCCCCAAACAGTTCCACCCCCTTATAAGGCAAAACTTCCATGTGCCTTTTTGAATCGGCATCACCTGACCACTGCCGAGTCCATAACCCCCTTCTAGCGGCAATGGACATTGCACTAATTTTTGATGCCAGCCGGCAAATATCCCTCTGTGCATCACGCATGTATAAGACAGCGTCTTTTATATGCTCTACTGTCAGCAAAATATTGTCCCTATCCAGGGTATCAATATTATCCAACAGGGAATCTGACCACGCAGCAGCAGCACTGCACATCCATGCTGATGCAATCGCTGGTCGCAATATAATGCCCGTGTGTGTATATATAGCTTTTAGGGTAGCTTCCTGCTTTCTATCGGCAGGATCCTTTAGGGCGGCCGTATCCGGAGACGGTAGTGCCATCTGTTTTGATAAACGTGTAAGCGCTTTATCTACCCTAGGAGATGTTTCCCAACGTGACCTATCCTCTGGCGGGAAAGGGTACGCTGCCAATAACAGTTTAGAAATTATCAATTTCTTACCGGGGGAAGTCCAGGCTTCCGCACACACCTCATTTAATTCCTCAGATGCAGGAAAAACTACTGGGAGTTTTTTCTCACCGAACATAATACCCTTTTTTGTGGTACCTGGGGTACTATCAGAAATGTGTAATACATTTTTCATTGCCTCAATCATGTAACGGGTGGACCTATTGGAGGGTACATTAGTCTCATCGTCGTCGACACTGGAGTCGGTATCCGTGTCGACATCTGTGTCTGCCATCTGAGGTAGCGGGCGTTTTAAAGCCCCTGATGACATTTGAGACGCTGGAACAGTCACAAGCTGAGTAGCCGGCTGTCCTATGTCGTCAAACCTTTTATGTAAGGAGCTGACACTGTCACGTAATTCCTTCCATAAGTCCATCCACACAGGTGTCGACCCTTCAGGGGGTGACAACACACTTACAGGCATTTGCTCTGCCTCCACATCATTTTCCTCATCATACATGTCGACACAGCGGTACCGACACAGCACACACACAGGGAATGCTCTGACAGAGGACAGGACCCCACAAAGCCCTTTGGGGAGACAGAGGGAGAGTATGCCAGCACACACCAGAGCGCTATATACCACAGGGATATCACCTATAAAGTGTGTTTTCCCCTTATAGCTGCATATATATTATACTGCGCCTAAATTTGTGCCCCCCCCCTCTCTTTTTTACCCTTTCTGTAGTGCAGGACTGCAGGGGAGAGCCAGGGAGCGATCCTTCCAGCGGTGAGGGAAAATGGCGCCAGTGTGCTGAGGGAGATGGCTCCGCCCCTTTTTCGGCGGGCTTTCTCCCGCAATTTTAAGATTTCTGGCAGGGGTTAATATACACCTATATAGCCTCTGGGGCTATATATGGTGTCAGTTTGCCAGCCAAGGTGTTATTTATTGCTGCTCAGGGCGCCCCCCCCCAGCGCCCTGCACCCATCAGTGACCGCAGTGTGTGGTGTGCATGAGGAGCAATGGCGCACAGCTGCAGTGCTGTGCGCTACCTTGGAGAAGACAGAAGTCTTCAGCCGCCGATTTTCCGGACCTTCTTGCTTCTGGCTCTGTAAGGGGGACGGCGGCGCGGCTCCGGGAACAGACAACGAGGTCGGGTCCTGTGTGCGATCCCTCTGGAGCTAATGGTGTCCAGTAGCCTAAGAAGCCCAAGCTACCACCACTTAGGTAGGTTCGCTTCTTCTCCCCTTAGTCCCTCGGTGCAGTGAGCCTGTTGCCAGCAGGTCTCACTGTAAAATAAAAAACCTAAATTATACTTTCTTTCTAGGAGCCCCTAGTGTGCATCCAGCTCAGCCGGGCACAGAAATCTAACTGAGGCTTGGAGGAGGGTCATAGGGGGAGGAGCCAGTGCACACCAGATAGTCCTAATTCTTTCTTTAGATGTGCCTAGTCTCCTGCGGAGCCGTCTATTCCCCATGGTCCTTACGGAGTTCCCAGCATCCACTAGGACGTCAGAGAAAATCTATTAAATAATACTTGTGGCTTATAAATAGACAAACCAAGTAGATAATCCCTTCTAATATAAATAGATATGCTGTTAGCAATAAAAAAAAAAAAAAAAAAAAAACCACGTTTTTAAAAAAAATTATTAGATCACGACAGCAAAATGAGGCGGAATGAAATTGACGAAATGACTGTCGAAAAGTATTGTTGTCGAATCGACATTCTTCAAATGAATATACTTTTGGTCGAAAAGCCGCAATTTTACCATTGCAGACATGTCGAATTTGAGAAATGTCGAATTGCAAAAAGTCGAATCTGAAACGGCAGGTTTTTTGTCGAAAAGTACTGTACTGCATTGTCGAATCCAATTCGACAGGTTTTTTTTTTTTCTCGAAAATTCCCTGTTTTTCGACATTTGCGGCAATTCGACCGCAATTGCATATAACCCTTGAGGATGAGAATGGGCCGAGAAGATCCACTCGGTTTCAGGACTAGGAACAGCGTTGAACAGTACCCCCTGCCTCTCTGAGCCAGAGGCACGAGCACTACCACTCCCGTATCCAGGAGGGATTGTACCACCAGATGGAGAGTTTTTGCTTTTACCGGATCCGAAGGGACATTTGTTGAGCAACACTGGTGAGGGGGACGTTTCTTGAAAGAGATGGTGTATCCGTGAGTGACGACTTCCCTTACCCAGGCGTCCGAAGTGGTCTGTAACCACGCCTGAGCAAACCGTAGAAGTTGGCCTCCCACCCTGGGATCCTCCAGAGGGAGGCCTGCCCCATCATGCAGCAGGCTTGTCTGTTTTGGCAGCAGGCTGACGGGCAGCCCAGGCACGTTTAGGTTTGGGCTTAGTGGATTTGGAAGTGCGAGGCTGTTTCGGGTATGCCTGACCCTTTGCTTTACCTGGAGGTCGAAAGGAATGAAAGGAAGTACCCTTAGCCTTCGGGGACGAAGGCGTAGTACTAGGCAGACATGCAGTTTTAGCAGACGCTAAGTCAGCGACAATCTTGTTGAGATCTTCCCCAAAAAGAATGTTTCCCTTAAAATAGGATTTTAATACCTACCGGTAAATCCTTTTCTCTTAGTCCGTAGAGGACTAACATGCCTTACAACATGGCATTCAACCCAACGCATGCAACAGCATGAATAGTGACAGCAACAGGCTGACTATAACCACAACACAACACGTGTGTAACCATAACCAATAACTGCAGATACAGTACGCACCGGGACGGGCGCCCAGCATCCTCTACGGACTAAGAGAAAAGGATTTACCGGTAGATATTAAAATCCTATATTCACCTTACGTCCTAGAGGATGCTGGGGACACTTCAAGAACCATGGGGTTTATACCAAAGCTCAAGAACGGGCGGGAGAGTGCGGATGACTCTGCAGCACCAATTGACCAAACAAGAGGTCTTCCTTAGCCAGGGTATCAAACTTGTAAAACTTTGCAAAAAAGTGTTTGAACGCGACCAAGTAGCTGCTCGGCAAAGCTGTAATGCTGAGACCCCCCGGGCAGCCGCCCAGGATGAGCCCACCTTTCTGGTAGAATGGGCCTTCACCGATTTCGGTAACGGCAATCCAGCCGTATGATGAGCTTGCCGAGTCGTATTACAGATCCAGCGTGCAATAGTCTGCTTGGAAGCAGGAGCCCCAATCTTGTTGGGATCATACAGGACAAACAGAGCCTCCATTTTCCTAATCTGAGCCGTTCTGGTTACGTAAATTTTCAAAGCTCTGACCACATCTAGAGACTTCGATTCCTCAAAGGCGTCCGTAGCCACTGGCACCACAATAGGTTGGTTCATGTGAAACGAGGACCCCACTTTAGGCAGAAAATGCTGACGAGTTCTCAACTCCGCTCTATCTTCGTGGAAGATCAAATAGGGGATCTTGTAAGACAAAGCCGCCAATTCAGACACCCGCCTTGCAGAGGCCAAGGCCAACAGCATGATCACTTTCCAAGTGACGAATTTCAACTCTACCTTACGTAAAGGTTCAAACCATTAAGATTGCAGGAACCGCAACACTATGTTAAGATCCCATGGTGCCACCGGGGGCACAAAGGGAGGTTGGATGTGTAGTACGCCTTTCACGAAAGTCTGAACTTCCGGAAGGGAAGCCAATTCTTTTTGAAAGAAAATTGACAAGGCCGAAATTTGTACTTTCGGGCTAGGATCCAGCGCTCAACCTCCAAGCCATCAAACGAAGCCGTGGTAAGTCTTGGTACAAGCACGGCACCTGCTGTAACAGATCCTCTCGTAGAGGAAGAGGCCAGGGATCTCCTATGAGCAATTCCTGAAGATCTGGATACCAAGCCCTCCTTGGCCAGTCTGGAACAATGAGGATTGCCTGAACCCTTGTTCTTCTTATGATCTTTATCACTTTTGGAATGAGTGGAATCGGAGGAAACGCACATATACCGACTGAAACACCCACGGTGTCACTAGGGCGTCCACTGCTATTGCTTGAGGGTCCCTCGACCTGGAACAATATCTCGGAAGTTTCTTGTTGAGGCGAGACGCCATCATGTCTATTTGAGGAACTCCCCAACGACTTGTCACTTCTGCAAAGACCTCTTGATGAAGACCCCACTCTCCTGGATGGAGATCGTGTCTGCTGAGGAAGTCTGCTTCCCAGTTGTCTACACCCGGAATGAAGACTGCTGACAGCAGAAAACTTTTGTGGCTTCTGCCATTGCAGCTCTGCTCTTCGTTCCGCCCTGGCGGTTTATGTACGCCACTGCTGTTACGTTGTCCGACTGAATCAAGACGGGCAGATCGCAAAGAAGATGCTCCGCTTGTAGACGGCCGTTGTAAATGGCCCTTAACTCCAGAATGTTTATGTGTAGACAAGATTCCTGGCTTGACCATTTTTCCTGGAAATTTCCCCCCTGTGTGACTGCACCCCAGCCTCGGAGACTCGGAGACTCGCATCCGTGATCACCAGGATCCAGTCCTAGATCCCGAATCTGCGTCCCTCTAGGAGGTGAGAGCTGTGCAGCCACCACAGGAGTGAGATTCTGGTTTTGGAAGATATGATTATCTGTCGGTGCATGTGCAGATGGGATCCGGGCCATTTGTCCAACAAGTCCCACTGGAACACTGGCATGGAATCTGCCAAACTGAATGGCCTCGTAGGCCGCCACCATCTTCCCTAGCAACTGAATGCATTGATGAATTGACACTCTTGCTGGCTTCAGAATCTGTTTGACCAGGTTCTGAATTTCCAGAGCCTTTTCCACTGGATGAAAAACTCTGTAATTCCGTGTCCAGAATCATACCCAAGAACGACAGTCTTGTCGTAGGAACCAATTGTGATTTTGGCAAGTTTAGGAGCCAACCATGTTGTTGCAGAATTGTCAGGGAGAGCGTCACGCTCTGCAGTAATTGTTCCTTGGACCTCGCTTCTATCAGGAGATCGTCCAAGTGCGGGATAATTGTGACTCCTTGCTTGCGCAGGAGAACCATCATTTCCGCCATAACTTTGGTGAAAACCCTCGGAGCCGTGGACAGAGCAAACGGCAACGTCTGAAATTGGTAATGACAATCCTGAACGGCAAACCTCAGGTAAGCCTGATGGAGGATATATGGGGACGTGCAAGTAGGTATCCTTTATGTCGACGACACCATAAAATCCCCTTCCTCCAGAATGGAGATCACTGCTCGGAGAGACTATCTTGAATTTGAATTTTTTTTAGATAGAAATTGAGGGATTTTAAGTTCAGGATAGGTCTGGCCGAGCCGTCCGGCTTCGGGACCACGAACAGGCTCGAATAAAAGCCTACTCCCTGTTGTGACGGGGGCACCGTGACAATGACTTGATTTTGACATAGTTTTTGTATAGCACCGCATACCACCTCCCTGTCCGGAAGAGAAACTGGTAAGGCCGATTTGAAAAATCGTCGAAGGGTCACGTCTTGAAATTCCAGCTTGTACCCTTGGGACACTATTTCTAATACCCATGGGTCTAGGGTCGAACGTACCCAGAAATGACTGAAGAGTCGGAGACGTTCGCCCACTGGTGCGGACTCCCGCAGAGGAGTCCCAGCGTCATGCGGTGGATTTGGTAGAAGCCGGAGAGGACTTCTGCTCTTGGGAACCTGCCACAGCCAGTGACCTTTTTCCCTTTCCTCTAGAAGCAAGGAAGGAAGACCCTCGTCCTTTTTTGTATTTATTGGGCCGAAAGGACTGCATCTGATAGTGGTGCGTTTTCTTCTGTTGTGCAGGCACAGAAGGTAAAAAGGATGACTTACCTGCGGTAGCCGTAGATACCAGGTCAGCGAGGCCGTCACCAAACAAGACACCACTTTTATACAGCAGAGACTCCATAGCCTTCTTAGAGTCAGCATCAGCATTCCATTGATGAATCCACAATGCTCTCCTAGCTGAGACTGCCATAGCATTGGCTCTTGATCCCAAAAGGCCAATGTCCCTCGCAGCTTCCTTAAGGTAGGCTGCAGCATCCCTGATATGACCCAGAGTCAAAATAATGTTATCCCTATCCAGGGTACCAAACTCAGATGACAAGTTATCTGCCCACTTTTCAATAGCGCTACTCACCCACGCTGAAGTAACGGCAGGTCTGAGTAGCATACCCGTAGTGACATAAATGGATTTCAATGTATTTTCCTGCTTACGATCCGCAGGTTCTTTTAGGGCTGCCGTGTCAGGAGACGGAAGCGCCACCTTTTTGGACAGCCGTGACAGAGCTTTGTCCACAGTGGGGGGTGACTCCCACTTTTCCCTATCCCCAGAGGGGAACGGATATGCCACCGGAATTCTCTTGGGAATCTGAAACTTCTTGTCAGGATTTTCCCAAACCTTTTCATAAAGAGCATTCAGTTCATGAGAGGGAGGAAACGTTACCTCAGGTTTCTTTCCTTTAAACATACAGACCCTTGTATCAGGAACAGCAGGGTCCTCCGTGATATGTAACACGTCTTTTATCGCCACAATCATGTACTGAATGCTCTTAGCCAGTTTTGGATTTATTCTGGCATCACTATAGTCGACACTGTCCGTGTCAGTATCTGTATCTGCTATCTGAGTAAATTAACGCTTTTGTGACCCCGAGGGGGTCTGAACCTGGGACAACACATCCTCTACGGATTTTTTCCATGCCTGGTTTTGAGACTCCGATTTATCCAATCTTTTATTCAACCGAGCCACATTCGCATTCAAAGCACTCAAAACATTTACCCAATCAGGAGTCGGCAGTGCCGACAGGGTCACTCCCACAGCCGTTTCTTTCCCTAATCCAGTCTCCTCCTGGGAAGAGCACTCTGCCTCAGACATGTCGACACACGTGCACCGACACAAACACACTGGGCATATAGGGGACAGACCCACAGTAAAGCCTGTCAGAGAAACACAGCGGGAGTTTGCCAGCTCACAATCCAGCGCTTATCCCGCTTCTGAACACTTTTATATAAAGCCCCAGACCTGTTAGCGCTTTTATATTACATTAAATAGCACCAAATATACTTTGCCCCCCCCCCGTTTTTTGTACAGCAGTGGAGAGGAAGGCCAGCGTCTCTGCAGCTCTGTGGAGAGAAAATGGCGCTGGTGAGAGCTGTGAGGGCTAGGCCACGCCCCCTCAATGGCGCGCTTCAGTCCCGCTATTTTATCAAATATTTATACTGGCAGGGGACCGGATTCAGTGCCTAGGCACTTAAAACCCACTTTTGCCAGGTCATATTGAGGATTTACATGCTGCCCAGGGGGCCACCCTCCCCGCGCGCCCTGCAGCCTGTAGTGCAGCTGTGTGTGTGGGAGCATTGCGCGCAGCGCGGCCGCTGTGCGGTACCTCAAAGCCATCACTGAAGTCTTCTGATCTTCTTCTACTCACTTGTCTTCAGACTCTGCAAGGGGGGGTGACGGCGGGCTCCTGGAACGAGCATCTAGGCGTACCTAGCGTTCAGACCCTCAGGAGCTAATGGTGTCCTGTAGCCTAAGAAGCAGAGCCTTGAAACTCACAGAAGTAGGTCTGCTTCTCTCCCCTCAGTCCCACGATGCAGGGAGCCTGTTTCCAGCAGGTCTCCCTGAAAATAATAAACCTAACACAAGTCTTTTTCTGAGAAACTCTGGAGAGCTCCCCAGTGTGCAACCAGTCCCACTGGGCACAGATTCTAAACTGGAGTCTGAAGGAGGGGCATAGAGGGAGGAGCTAGTTCACACCCCTTTTAAAAAGTCTTAAAGTGCCCATGTCTCCAGCGGATCCCGTCTCTACCCCATGGTTCTTGAAGTGTCCCCAGCATCCTCTAGGACACAAGGAGAAAAGGGATAACCTCGAAGGTCTTTTTCGAGTCCAGATCTACCGACCAGGACCACAACCAGGGGATCCGGCGAGCCAGAATAGACGTGGTAGATGCTTTGGCCGCTAGGATACCTGCATCTGATGCCACCTCCTGAATATAATGAGAGGCTCTAACAATGTATGAAAGACACTGTTTTGCATTATCAGGAAAATTAGACTGTAGTTCCGCTTCTACTTCCTGAACCTAGGCCTCTATAGCTTTAGCAGCCCAAGAGGCCGCAATAGTAGGCCTATGCAAAACTCCAGCCAGAGTGTAAATGGACTTCAAGCAACCCTTACCTGTCGGTTCCTTCAGAGAGGTGACGGTAGTGACAGGCAGAGCAGATGACACCACCAGACGTGTGACTTGTGAGTCCACCGGCGTTTCCTAATTTTTTCTTAACTATGCAGCGAGGGGATAACGAGCTAGCATCTTCATAGACAGAGAATTTCTTTCCTGGATATTCCCAGGATTCCTGACGCTTAAACTTATCTGGTTTCTTAGAGGTAGCTGGGGGGGTTTCATCGTCATCATTAATTTGAAGAATCTGCCATATAGCCTCCAAGAGGTCAGGAACATCCACTTGGGTCAGGGATTCCCCATCAGAAGCATCTGCATCAGTGTCTGAGGGATCAGTGTATGCGCCATCTTCATCAGATGAAGTATCTGTAACATGAGTGGACTGTGAGGATGTAAGGGCCCGCTTGGAGGACACTTTGGCCAAGCAAAATCCTAACCCTCGCCCGCCTAAGACCAAAGACTGGTTTAATTGCTGTAACTGAGAGGACAGAGCATCTGCCCATGGTGGATTAACAGCAAGGACAATATGTGGCTGTAATGGCACAGGAGGTCCCATAGGGGGTGCAACTCTAGTTACCAGCGTAGTCAGTAAATTAGAGAATGTAGCCCACGGTGAGTCAGTCGTTACCCCCAATGTAGGAAACTGACTAAGGGGTACACAGCCCCCAACACCTGAACCCTCAGCTGCAATATTTTCCTCAGAGACATCAGGAGCATGAACACTGCCAGATGCAATGTCTGCCACCGAACCCTCACCCTGAGGAGCTGACATTATATGAAAGCACTACCGTAGGGTGGAATAGTACAATAAAAGCAGACCGAATACCTAACAAAAATCCCCCCAGATAGCATGACTACAGGCAGAGGGATCCAGGGCGGGAACATTAGCAGTAAATGGCACCCTGGGGCTACAGGTCAGAGCCAGTTCCCCTTGCTGGACTTCACCACCAGTACTGCGGGCCTTAAAGAAACGGACTTATTGCAAAAATCCGACCTGTGCCCATGCCCCGGTGGTCTAGTGGGGTCCCTGCACGGCCACAGTGTCCACGCCAGCGCGCACGGTCCGCCTCCCAAGGACTACGCCGGATCGCGGTTTGCAGGGAGTGTGTGTGTGTGTGTGTGTGTGTGTGTGTGTGTGTTGAGGGAGCCGCAGCATGATGTGTCAGAATGACACATAGCACTTTTAAGTGCCTATGTTGCGGCTCTGAAGTCTTCTTTCTTCACTTGAAAGCTCTTTTCAGGGCTACCCTGTTGTTAGCCTGCACTGCAGGCACCAACTTACAAACTGAGCTCCTGTGCACGGAGGCAGGGTTATAGAGGAGGCGGCACTGTGCATCTTGGGAACAGTCAAAGCTTTTAGCCTGTTGGTGCCTCGGATCAAGATCCATCTCTACACCCCAATGTTATCCCTGTGGAACCCCAGTGTACCCCGCTGCAGAAAAGTGGAATGTTATGCAATGGCCAAGTCAATCACCTGACCTGAATCCGATTGAGCATGTATTTCACTTGATGATGAAGACAAAACTGAAGGGAAAATGCCCCAAGAACAAGCAGGAACTGAAGACATCTGCAGTAGAGGCCTGGCGGAGCATCACCAGGGATGAAACCCAGCGTCTGGTGATGTCTATGCGTTCCAGACTTCAGGCTGTAATTGACTGCAAAGGATTTGCCACAAAGTATTAAAAAGTGAAAGTTTGATTTAGGATTGTTTAGTTTGTCCCATTACTTTTGGTCCCTTAAAAAGTGGGAGGCACATATACAGTAGAAACCGTTGTAATTCCTACACCGTTCGCCTGATTTGAATGTAAATACCCTCAAATTAAAGCGGAAAGTCTGCAGGTAAAGCACATCTTGTTTGTTTCATTGCAAATCTATTGTGGTGGTGTATAGAGCCCAAAATATGAGAATTGTGTCGATGTCCCAATATTTATGGACCCGACTGTATATAGCAATAACCTCACAGACCAGACAAAGGAACAGATGGAAGCAGCCATCCAAGTGTATTATGCTCAGAAGAAGAAGCAGAAAAAGCACAGCACACAGTGTGAATGGTGCGACGGGTTATTCCACCCAGGATACATTTCAAAGCCGCGGATTGACACTGTATCTGGAAGCCAGCCACAAGGCAGTGTCTAAAGTGACATGCAAGGCTAACACAGGTTGAAGCCATGGGGTAGATGTATGTGTATCATGTATGCTGATACCGCTTCTACCCCATATATTAAAGTTAGGTTGTGTGTTAAATGACAGGGGCACTTGCATCGCCATCATTTTCGTTGCTGAGCTTTAAGATAGCGAGCTGATGTGGCAGCCAATGCATACCTCCCAACATGACCCTCTCCAGGAGGGACACCGTACTCTGCTTCTGGACTTATCACTTAATGTATGATTGCCCTCACCTGTGGTGAAACACCTTTCTTATCCATTAACCTGTTCAACACAGGTGCTGGCAATCATATACTAAGACGGAGTCCAGGAACAGAGCATTGTGTCCCTCCTGGAGAGGGTCATGTTGGGAGGTATGTGAATGGTCAGTGGTACTGACAATTCCAACAGCTGCATCCAGGATGGGGGAGGGGGCGGCTGAGATGTTAATTCATATCGTTGGCATTGGTTCCTGCTCTGCCTCATTAAAAAGACAGAAGAGCTATAATTTCACGAATCATATATATATATATATATATATATATATATATATATAGCACATCTAGCAGCATGTTCAGTGTCCCAGGTCGGACACCTGATTAAGGTATAAATTTCACTAATTGCAGTAACTAGGTCAATATCTCCCTTCGCCGAAAGATATGAAGCAATACTTAGTACACAACCCACCTATGTTGATTTGGGGTAATAAGACAGCAATGCCCAACATCAGCCAATAGGAAACGTTACCACAATATAACGCAGCCCACTCACCTTCCTTATTACTCATAACTGACCGATCACCAAGTTTCGATATTCTAGAACCAACAGATTCTCCGTAGAGTATTGCTGAGAGAATAGCAGCACACAGATCGTCCACAGCCCAGACCTTCAGTTCATAAGAGAGAACCGCAGGACCTCAGCAGCCAAGCCCCATGACTACAGACATACGTGCCGCTGATACAGTATAACACAGAGGCCACAAATTTTCCAGTAACAAAAATGACACGATTATACGTGCAAGTCACACATACAGTACTTCACATTAGTTAATTAAATAAACAAACCACATTTATAAATCGCTGATAGTCTATCAGGAGATGTTGTAAACACCTATTTCCGCTATGCACCATGGGAAGTGTAGTCCCTGTAGGCAAGAAATTTTTTTTTGTTTTTTTTAAGTTGAGCGTGAAACACCTTGCGTTTGCTTTTAGTTCATTGGGGGTCATTCCGAGTTGATTGCTCGCTAGCAGTTTTTAGCAGCTGTGCAAACGCTAAGCCTCCGCCCTCTGGGAGTGTATCTTAGCTTAGCAGAAGTGCGAACGAATGCATCGCAGAACGGCTACAAAAAAATATTGTGCAGTTAATGAGTAGCTTCAAACCTACTCAGCGCTTGCGATCACTTCAGACCATTCAGTTCCTGTTTTGACGTCACAAACACGCCCTGCATTCGCCCAGCCACGCCTGCGTTTTTCCTGGCACGCCTGCGTTTTCTCTGGCTGGGTCCACAGGATTATCCACAGGATAACATTGGGATATTGTCGAGCGACAGCGAAAATGGCACCAACACGGTCACGAGCTTTCTGGCCTCCCAGGATGCATTGGGGCCTCCACTATATAGTCCCGCCCACTGACTCAGTCAGATCAGTTTTTTGCTTGGTGCGGCAGGAAGCCGCATGGTCACAGGGCTGCTGTGAAAGCAGCCTCAAGTTTTCATTACTTTATTTTTATAGACTTACTGTTTTTGTTTGAGCGACTTCTCTTAACAGCGTCTTAAACGTGTATTAGAAAGAGTCGCTCCAGCAACTCCCCACCGGGTCGCAACAACGCTTACCTTCGCGGTACAGTGCGGTCTCGACGGGCGTCTGTGTCGGATGTTCTAGCAGGTCCAGCAGACATTACCAGGCTGTGGCCGGAGCATGGGGAGACAGTGAGTATATGGACTTCCTCTTACTAGAGGGGTCAGGACACAGCTACGCTGATTTGGTGGAGACTACAAACAGCGTGTTTATGCGCCGAACATCTCGAGTGTGACAGCGCTACGCTCCGGGGATCATAGGCGCCAGGACTAGGTGAGGCCGCGATCCTGGGAGTTTAAGTCAACAGGGGGTTTCAGACGCTCTCCTGGCCGTCCCTCCTCCGAGTTCATGGCCAGTTCCCGCAGGTCTCTCGTTTCATGAACTGAATGACCTCACTTCCGGCTCAGACGCTACCACGAGGGTACTCGGTCGCAGCTTAGATGCTGCGGTTGTGTACACTGGATATAAACCCGCCCAGACCGAGTCGCAGGCCTTTAGTGTCTGCATGCACGTGGAGTCGCTCAGCGTCCGTGTCCGTTGGTGAGCGTCCGTATCCGTTATCAGTTACCAAGAGCGGCAGTGTACACCAGTAGCGTCTGAATCCACTCAGCGTCTTTCGAGCGTCTTTGCTTGGATATGGAAGTGTGGTGAGTCTCCCTGTATCCCGCTCCCTGGAGGCAGGGTATACAGTACTAAAAATTCCTTCTACTTCTTAGTGTGCACTGTTAATTTTTAGTACCTATTGCATATGAGACCTGTATATTACTGTGTTTTCTGCATGTTATGTTGAAAAAGAACCAGTTAAACAGAAGTACAAATTTCCTACTTATGTATAAGTTATTATGGAGGTTGTATTCTCATATGACAATGTCTAATGCTTTAACATGTGACTGACTGCTAGTATGTGTGCTGACTTTTCTGTGTAATGTCAGTCCTGTTCTGACCCTCAAATCAGGTGCACTGTGGTCAGATTGATTTCACCTCTATATACTGATTATAGGGTGTGGTTCAGTCACAAAATTGTGTAGTCAATATCAGAAAAAATGTCTGTGAGCGGCAAAAGTGATGAGGAGAATTTGTCAAGCACTCCTACAGCCCTAACATGCTTATCTTGTAAGTCAGGGGTAATTGATATGATTCAATTGGTCACTTATGAGGGTTTGTGTGCAAACTGTTTCGCTTTTCAGCGAAGTAAAAAACAGGAGTTAGTTCAACCTCCAGTAGAGCCACCATGGAATATGTTCGCAAAGACTCTGTCTTCAATAGCGGACAGGTTAGCTCCAGTAGCACCACCTCAGGGGTTAGGTTACACTATGAACCCATACATGCAGCTCCCTTCCTATGGTTTGGTTCCAGTAGCCTCTACAAGCAACCAAGGGGTAGGTAAGACTAAGACAGATACGTCTGTATGGCAGACTACACAAGAGGATACATCGGATGATGATGCAGAAACAATAGATTCAACTCCGTATGATGATCAGTCGCAGAGCTTTAGTTCAGATGATGTAGCTGAACTCATTAATGCAGTAAAGGCTGTGCTTTCTCTGGAACCAGCCAAGACAGCGTTAAAAGCAAAAGCACCTGTATTCAAACGAACAAAGTCAGTGAAAGCTGAATTTCCAGCGTCAGAGGAGTTGACGGAAATGATGGATGAGTCTTGGGCAGCGCCCGGTAAAAAGTATAAGATTCCTAGGAGATGGGATTCTTATTATCCATTTCCTGCTGGAGATTGTTCGAAGAGAGAAGTTCCTCCAAAAGTAGATGCACATGTTCTGCGACTCGTGCACAAATCTGCTTTGCCACTGTCATCTACCTCTTTGAATGATGTCACAGACAGGAGGGTAGAGAGCCTATTGAAAAATATTTTTTCTCTTGTGGGTGCAGTGGTAAGACCTGCTATGGCTTCGGCCTGGGTAGCAAAGGCAATGGGCGAATGGATAGAGGAACTAGAGAATGACATCCCCTCTCCTACTAGGGAGCAAGAGGATCGTCTTTGCCGTTTAAGACAATCTGCCCAGTATTTAGAAGAAGCAGCCATTGATGTAGGCACTGTTGCTTCTAAAGCTTCAGCCCTGGCAGTAGTCGCTCGCAGAGCAGTCTGGCTACGGACCTGGAAGGCAGATGCGGAGTCCAAGAAGGAATTGGAAGCATTGCCTTTCATGGGTAATATATTATTTGGAAAACCTTTATCGGATATCCTAGAGTCAGAGGCTGAATCGAAGAAGGTCAGATTTCCGGCTACCTACAACCCTAAGTCCAAGGGTTTAAAATTTCGCTCATTTCGCTGGCAAAGCAAAGCGAAAGGTAAAGAGGAGCCTAAACAACCCCAGTTTAAATCCAGGGGTAAGAAGCAGTGGGCTAGCAAAAAGCCAGCTTCCAAACCTGAACAAAAGCCCTCAGCCTGAAGAGACGGGCCTCCGCCTGGAGGATTCCAGGGTTGGGGGCCGACTCCTGCAATTTGCACACACATGGCAACAGTCAACAACAGATGCCTGGGTGCAGAAGGTAGTATCTCAGGGGTATGGGTTCCCATTCAGGAGGCAGCCTCCTCAAAGATTTTTTTGCACCAGCCCGTCTCGTATAGAGTCGAAGGCCAATGCCCTGCAAGAAGCAGTCCAAAAATTACTGCAGTCAGGTGTGATTGTCCCAGTACCTCCATCACAAAAGGGACAGGGGTATTACTCCAATCTGTTTCTAATCCAGAAACCAAATGGGTCATATCGACCAATTCTAAATCTGAAGATGTTGAACAATTACATATGGATCCCGAAGCTCCACATGGAGACGTTACGCTCCATAATGTTGGCTATGGAACCGGGAGACTATATGGTATCTCTGGATGTGCGGGATGCTTACCTACATGTGCCTATAGCACTATCACATCAGTGTTACCTCAGGTTTGCCATCCTCAAGGAACACTTCCAGTTCCAAGCTCTGCCCTTCGGGCTAGCTACAGCACCCAGGGTGTTTACCAAGATCATGGTGGTTATGGCAGCTTGTCTGCGCAAACAAGGGATAAGGATATTCCCATACCTAGACGACCTATTAATCTTAGCACAGTCGCAAGATTTACTGTTGAGCCATCTCCAACAGACGATAGTTTGTTTACAGAGACACGGGTGGCTCATAAATTGGGAGAAGTCGTCCCTGAATCCATCACAGCGGATGGTTCATTTGGGAGCCATATTGGATTCAGACCTACAGAGAGTTCTCTTACCAGAGAAGAAAATAGTCAAGGTGCAGGTCATGGCTCAGGAAGCGTTGCAAGCCCAGACAATGTCAGTCCATGCAGCAATGCGACTGTTGGGTCTGATGGTATCAACGTTCGACATGGTGGAATATGCGCAATTCCACTCCAGACCATTGCAGCATCTCATTTTGACAAAATGGAACGGAAATCATCAAACAATAAAGAAGCAGATGATAAAGATTCCAGTAAATGTAAAAAGGTCTCTAGCATGGTGGCTACAGACAGACCATTTAAACAAGGGGAGACCCTTTTGGATAAAAGAGTGGCAAGTCCTGACGACAGATGCCAGCCTGCAAGGTTGGGGGGCGGTACTCGGAAGCCTATGGTTCCAGGGAAAATGGACCGCAAGGGAAAGTCGCCTGCCGATAAATCTGTTAGAAATAAGAGCCATTTACTTGGCCCTAGTTCAGGCAAAGGACAATCTACAAGGAAGACCAGTCCAGATCCGCTCAGACAATGCGACGGCAGTAGCATACCTAAATCATCAAGGAGGGACTCACAGCAAGAGTCTGATGGAGGAAGTAACTCCCATTCTAAAGTGGGCAGAACTCCATCTCCCAGCATTGTCAGCAGTATTTGTCCCGGGTGTACTAAATTGGGAAGCGGATTTTCTCAGTCGGCACACCATTCAGGAAACCGAATGGGCACTACACCCAGAAGTGTTTCAAACACTGGTGAACAGATGGGGTCTACCAGAGATAGACCTTATGGCGTCTCGTCTAAACAACAAAGTTCCGAGGTACGGATCAAGAACAAGGGACCCAGGAGCAGTCCTGGTAGACGCACTGTCAGTAGAATGGAGGTTTCAGCTGGCATATCTGTTCCCTCCAATATCTCTGTTACCCAGAGTAGTGAGAAAGATAAAACAGGCAAAAGGAGCAATCATTCTAATAGCTCCAGCTTGGCCAAGAAGGCATTGGTACACAGATCTGTGGAGAATGTCCGTGGAAGCACCGATACTGCTCCCTCAACGTTCAGATCTGTTAATGCAGGGTCCTTGTTGTCACAGTCATCTGGATCGCCTGTCTTTGACGGCGTGGCTGTTGAAACCTCTATCTTAGAGGCTAAAGGATTTTCAAAGCAAGTAATCCAAACCATGCTTAGAGCAAGAAAGCCTTCTTCGGCCCGTGTATATCATAGAATATGGCAAGCCTATATTCATTGGTGTTCTGGAAAAAATTACAATCCAAGAGCCTTTAAAGTAGCTAGAATTTTGGATTTTCTGCAGGCAGGATTGGATATGGGGTTGAAGGTTGCTTCCTTGAGGGTGCAAGTCTCAGCGTTGACTGTATGGTTTCAGCAGAAGATTGCTGACCTACAGGATGTACGTACTTTTTTCCAAGGAGTAGTACATATTCAACCTCCATTTGTTCCTCCTGCAGCTTCCTGGGATTTGAATTTAGTTCTTAAATTTCTCCAGGGTCCTTTGTTTGAACCACTTGAGAGAGCAGATCTTAAGTGGTTAACGGTTAAAGTTCTTTTTTTACTGGCAATGGCGTCAGCCAGAAGAGTGTCAGATTTAGGAGCATTATCATGTAAGTCTCCTTTCCTAAGTTTTTTTCCAGACAGAGCAGTTCTCAGAACGAGATCTAGTTATCTTCCAAAGGTGGTGTCAAAGTTTCACCTGAATGAAGAGATTGTAGTCCCAGCTTTTCAGGTATCGGGACTATCTGCGGGAGAAGCGTCACTGGACGTGGTCCGGTCTTTAAAAATCTACATAGATCGTACTAGTGCCATCAGGAAAACCGATTCCCTCTTCATCCTCTACGGATTCCATAGGAGAGGTTGGCCTGCTAGTAAACAGACGCTGGCGAGATGGCTCCGAATGGTAATATCTGAAGCTTATTCTCATGCAGATCTCCCTATTCCGGCTAATGTCTCTGCACACTCTACACGTAAGGTAGGTCCTTCTTGGGCAGCACAACAGGGTGCATCAGCAGAACAGATATGTAAGGCAGCCACATGGTCTTCCATAAACACATTCATCAGACATTATGCCTTGGATACTTTTGCCTCTCATGACGCAGACTTCGGGCGAAAGGTCCTCCTGTGCAATCAGGAGCGTCCCCACCACTAAAATGGCTTTGGGAATCCCAATGTTATCCTGTGGATAATCCTGTGGACCCAGCCAGAGAAATGAACGTTATGGTAAGAACTTACCGTTGATAACGTGATTTCTCTTATGTCCACAGGTATCCACAGGGATCCCTCCCGGACGCATCTGATTTGAGGATCTAGACAAACACTAAAAACCTCTTCCTTCTTGTATGGAAGGGTGTGCATGTGTGTTCTTATTGCCTGTACATGTCTCTACCTAATGTTCCTCCCTATAATCGCTGTGGAAAGAACTGATCTGACTGAGTCAGTGGGCGGGACTATATAGTGGAGGCCCCAATGCATCCTGGGAGGCCAGAAAGCTCGTGACCGTGTTGGTGACATTTTCGCTGTCGCTCGACAATATCCCAATGTTATCCTGTGGATACCTGTGGACATAAGAGAAATCACGTTATCAACGGTAAGTTCTTACCATAACGTTCATTTTTCAAACACTCCCTGAAAACAGTTGACACCCAGAAACGCCCACTTCATGTCAATCACTTTGCGGCGGCCATTGCGACTGAAAAGCTTTGCTAGCCCTTGTGTGAAAATACATCGGCCATTGTGAAAGTACATTGCGCACTGCGCAGCATGCGCAGAAGTGTCGGTTTTTCACTTACTCGATGCGTAGCGAACATTTTCAGCTAGCGATCAACTCGAAATGACCCCCATTGTTCTGTATTGTACGTTAATGTCACTGACTTTATTCACTGGGAAACTTTTATGTTTTCATATGTTTTACACACTATGGTCAAATCTTAATATAATTATAACTTTTATATTTATATAGAATTTGAGATAACATAGGCTAAAGTCTGGATGGGATCCCGGCGGTCGAAATACCGACACCGGAATCCCGAGCGGCACAATCCCGACATATTCTCCCTCTGTGGGTGTCCACGACACCCATAGAGGGAGAATAAATGAGTGTGCCGAGAGTAGCGAGGCACTGTGCTCGCAGCGTGGCGAGCGCAGCGAGCCCACAAGGGGCTGCGCTGCGCTCGCCCCCCTGTCGGGATTGTGCTGGTCGGGATTCCGGTGTCTGTATTTCGACCGCCGGGATCCCGTCCGGCGGGATTTCGTACTGATCCGGTCTGGATTACCGTTCATCCTGTATCTTTCATAGGTTTTTTTTTTGTTTTTGTTTTTTTATGAAGGGTGACTCATATATTCCCTATTTTAATGTGTTATTCATATAATTGTGCCAAAATTAGTTTAGCACATAATTATAGTTTAGTTTGTCTTGTTAGCTCACACATACTTAAACTAACTTGAACTTTGTATAATAATGCAAAATATGTCAGCCAAATATATGTATTTCACAAAATCATACAATTTGTAGAATCAAGAAGATCCCCTGGTGGTATACCTAGCAATAGATGTAAGCCTGACTCTTACCATCCTCTAGTCTATGTATAGCTATAGCAAGATGGCAATTGAATAGTGGCAGTTGTGCCGCCATGGCAGATGACCATGCAGCAGAATGTATCCGTCAATAACTAAATTGAGGTCAGTTGAAACTAAAATATCATCAATGCATGGTAGAGCTGTGCTTTGGGCATTGCTTTTAGATGTCCGCAGCTAATGAAGGATTGGATGACAATCGTAAGCAAGCATGCGCTGGTGGAAACTGTTGCAAAAACATTTCCATCATAATTTGTATGGTTGTCATCTTTACAGCTGTGTGTGGGTTCATTCCAAATCCCAACATTCATGGCAAGCAGGACAAAAATCCTGTTAGTTGGTAAAGTGGCACTGTCCTGCAGAACTGGGCTCCACCTTAACTGCCCCCAATTTAGGCAACTAATTCTAATATTTGACAAAAGTAAATACAGAAACATCTAGAAGACTATGAGTTTACAATAATGAGTTTGTGACCTTGCTCATCCCCAAATATATTTGGTGCAGTTTGGCATACTGGTATGATGCAAAATTATGTTTTCATTCTGAATCAAATGGGCCATAAGGAGGTGGAGGGTAGGCGGCGCTGTTTACTTAGAGTGTGACATAGGGGAATGTCATCTCTTCCCCAACAAGAGCAAGCCTGAGGTGGTGGACAGTGACAGGGAGGTGGCTAAACTGATGCGTGTAAATGGTCCGAATTATGGGAGTGTCACAGATAGTGGTTGCATACAGAGATTCAAAATCTTTCACAAAGAATTTTCACTCCCTCTCCCACACTCGCAGCGGCCGCCGGCGCGCCCGCGGTCATGTGCACGTTGTGTCACGTGCACGCGCGCGGTCACGTGGGCGCGCGCCTCAGCCGCTGATCAGATTTTTTCGGAAGCTCACTGGTGACAAACCTGTCCCTTAAGTATAGAAAGGAGTTATGACCTCAGTGTTTAAGCAGTCCTGTATTAAACATTGAAAGAAAAGAGTCACTAGTAGTGTCTTGAAACCAAAGCTGGTTTATTTTACTGCAACGGATAATGTTTCCCTAATGAAGAAAACAGGAGAGTGACAAAAGGCTTATTTGTACGCTAAAGATAGTAGCGGAACACAATAAATTGAAAACAGGTAATAACATCGAAAAACTTTAGGTATAAACGTCCAAGGCGGAAATTAGTCTATTTCTGATCCTTATTGGCAGGTGCTTGCGGTTTCTTTTGGTCCCTCGGTGCGCCTAAATAGACAGTGAGAAGGAAGATATTAGTATTTTATATAGTTCTCTAGAGAAAACAACAGCAGTAGCAACCTTAGTGTAAACCTGGGTGGGTTGGGTGGGAGCTGTTGCTAGGTGGCAATCCTGTTCCCTAGAACAAATCCAGTTTGCAGGTCATAGATTCCTGCAAACTAGTGTTTTGTTCTTCGGAAGGCTTGCCACCTAGCAACAGCAGGTGGGTAGACTACCACATACCTGGTGGTTGCTCTGAGGAACTCGATTTTTTGCGAGTCTGTTGGCCTCCAGTAATGTTTTGCAAAGGTGCGAGCGGAGGACCATCTTGCAGCCAGCATGATTGACTGCAGAGGTATGCCTTTGGCATCTGCTCTTGTTGCAGCTGCTCCCCGTAAGGAATGGCTTTTGAGGTGATCAGTATCGATCCCTGCTTCTTTCATTGAAGCCACAATCCATCCCCTAATAGTTGAGGGTCTAGCAGGCCGATATGGTTTTCTACATGTGATAAAGAGTTGTGTTATGTTGTCTCTCAATTGTTTTGTCCTGCAGAGGTAGGTTGATAAGCAGGATGCTACGCATAGGTCGGGTCTTGAGGATCTTGAATAATATCGAATTCCACAATTGGGCTGTTAAAGGAGGAGGTTTTCGTGTGACCTTTGAGTATAATATGATATCCCGTAGGCGTGAGTGAAAGCCATGGGTCTGAGATGTGTATAAGAGTGAGTTCAGCCCCTCTTGCAGCTATAGCCAGAGCTAACAACGATGCCAGCTTGTGAGATAATAGGCTGATATCAGTGTCTGTGTTCCACGAAGCTAGGAACGTGAGAAAAGGTTCTATGTTACAGGTGTTTGAGTACTTTGGCAATATTGGCCTAGAGAGGTGAATGCCTCTGAGCAGGCACAAGGTATAATTTGTTAGCTGTTAAATTTGGGATAATGATGGCTAGAGCAGAGCCATATGACCTTATGGTAGCGGAAGCTAGTCCTGATTGGTATTTGGAGGCTAGGAAATCCAGGGCTAGGTGGATTAATGAGTTCTGGTTAGAAGTTATTTGTTGAGATTGCCATACGTTAAACTCCTTAATGAATGCGCAATATCTGGCTCTTGTACGAGGTCTTAAGGATGCATTAATCAGGGCTTTCGTGGGGGAGGCTAAAGAAAGGTCCGTTAATAACCTAGTGATATTGCCATCCACATGCACTGAGGAATAGTCTCCAGTATGTCTGGTGTTTCCTGGAAACATTCCCTTGATAGTCCTAGGGGAATTTTGGGGCCTTTGCATAGTTGGCTGATAAGAGGAACCACACCCTGGAAGGCCACACTGGGTATACTAACACTATGCGGGGTACCTTGTCCTCCCTGATTTTCTGGAGTACTTTCAGAAGCATTGCCGGGGGGGAAAGGCATAAGGACGAGAGAGATCTGTCCATGGAAAAGACATCGCATCTATCCGCCATACTCCTTTGGTCCATATTCTGGACGCAAATCGCGGGGTCTGAGCGTTTATAGGACTGGCGAATAGGTCTATCTCCAAGTTCCCAAATGTTTGGATTTTTGTCTGCAAAACTTGTGGTTTGAGGGCCACGGAGTCTAGAGATAGTCTTTTGCGGGACAATGAGTCTGCAAGTTCGTTTAGCTGTCCCGGGACATAGGACGCTAGAAGGATTATGTCCTTCTGAGTAGCCCAATTCCAAATTTCTAATGCTTCTCTGCATAGGGATATCGACTTTCTTCCTCCCATCCTGTTTATGTATGATACTGCGGTCATATTGTCTAAGCATAGTTGAATGGAGGTGTCTTTTACGTAAGTGGCAACTAACGCTTTCAGAGCTAGTTTTGCTGCGCGTAGTTCTAGTATGTTGATATGCAGTTGGGATTCTGTGGCTGACCAAGTGCCCCTGACTGCTTTGTCTTGAGAGAATCCTCCCCATCCTGTTAGAGATGCGTCTGTGGTTATCGTCATGGAGGGTGTAGGATCTAGGAGAGGTCGAGGAGGAAAAATAGGGAGACTGTTCCAGTGTGACAGTTCTGTCTTTGCTCTTCTGGAGAGGAATATTGTCTCTTTCCAGGTATAATGAGCGTGAATTAAGGTCCTTAGAAGGCCCTGCAGTTCCCTGCATAGTAAGGGTACATGTCGGAAGCCTGGGGACATCGCTATCATTTTCCCAATTATTGTTGCTAAATCGCAAAGGGCTAACTTGCGTTTCGTGGAAACTTTTTGTATATAAGTTTTTGTATCTGACCATTTCTCCGGAGGAACTGCTAGGGTGAGAAAATGGGTGTATAGATTGAACCCCAGGAAAGTTAGCGTCTAGGTTGGGGTGAGAATAGATTTTTGATTGTTTATAGTGAAGCCCAAGTTGGCTAATAAGGAGAGAGCTACTTCTCTGTGTCTCAGAATGGTATCGAGGTCTGGGTGCACTAACAGTATGTTGTCTAGGTATATTATGCACAAAACGCTTTGTTGGCGCAGGTGAGAAACAACGGCTTTCATGACCCGTGTAAATGTATAGGGTGCACATGAGAGGCCAAATACCATCACAGTCCACTGGTAGAAACTGTGTTTCCATGAGAACCTGAGGAATCGTCTGTGGTTGGGGTGAACGGATATACAGGTATATGCAATTGCGGTCGAATTCATGAAAATGTCAAAAAACGGGGCATTTTCGACAAAAAAACCTGTCGAATTGGATTCGACAATGCAATACAATGCTTTTCGACAAAAAAAACTGCCGTTTCATTTTCGACTTTTTTCAATTCGACATTTTTTCAATTCGACATGTCTGCAATGGTAAAAATGCGGCTTTTCGACACAAGTATATTCAATTGAAGAATGTAGATTCGACAACAGTGCTTTTCGACATGCATTTCGTCAATTTCATTGCGTCTCCTTTTTCTGTCGTGAGCTGATTAAAAAATTTTAAAACATGTATTTTTTTGTGCTTTTTGGATTGCTAATAGCATATCTATTTATATTTGAAGGGATTATCTACTTGGTTTGTCTATTTAGGAGCCACAAGTATTATTTAATAGATTTTTTAATAGAATATTTTTTCCTGCACTCTGCTGAGGGAAATGTACCCATGATTCCACAGTTTTACACAGGATACACTTCTGCAAAGCCACTCCTCTCTCCTCACTCCCATTTTTGAGACTTCAGGGAGAGGAGCCATTACAGTCAGCTCTCTTGTGGAATCGTTTCTTTAGGACAATCCCAGCGTTTTACCACATTTATATCTTATTTTTGTACTGACTACAATAATGGAGCCTTTTTCTGACCAGATTGTGATGTTCATGCTGGCTGCAAGTATGGAGGAATAAAGGGCTGCTGAACATCAGACTCAAGGTCAGCAAATGTCTGCATTGGGTGAGTCAGTAGTGCGTGTTTCATTTCCACGTCCACGCCAGTATCGCACTAGGCGTGAACTGGAGGATCTCAGCGAGTTCGAGGTGATTCAAAATTATCGCTTATCGACTCGCGACATATATTCGCTGTACGATCTGTTGGAGGCCAACCTGGAACCTCAGGCACGGACCAATCGCGCAGTCAGCGGTTTCCAGAAACTGCTGGCTACGTTACATTTTTTGGTGTCAGGCACATTCCAGCCTACTTTGTCTCAAACATGCGTTTTTTCACAGTCGACACTGTCACGCTGTATAACCCAGGTCATTAGGGCTTTCCGCAAATTGACGAGCCAGTTTATCAGATTTCCAGATACAGTCAGCGGATGGCGTGAGATCCAATTAGGCTTTTTCACCAAACACAAATTTCCCAATGTTCTGGGCGCGATTGACTGTACCCACGTGCACATCAGGCCGTCACGGAATTCGGAAGAATGTTTTCGGAATCGAAAATGCTTCCATTCCATGAATATACAGGCGGTCTGTGATGTCAACAAGAAATTTACCAATATTTTTGTGGGATTTCCTGGGTCATCTCACGACTCCTTCATCCTAAGCCAGTCATCGCTGTTTGACAATTTCGAGACAGGAAAAATGCAGAGTGGCTGGCTGTTAGGTAATTATTATTTTTTATATTACCCACCATTTTTCTTTTTCCCATAGGCGATGCGGGTTATCCCAACAAATCTTGGCTCTTGACCCCATTGTCTAATCCTGGTGAGCTGAAGAACGTTACCAAGAGACACACAAAGCATCGAGGGGAGTAATTGAGTGTGCCTTTGGTGTACTTAAAAGCCGGTTTAGATGTTTAGACACTTCCGGTGGTGCTCTTTTGTACTCACCAGCGAAGGTTTGCGGCATAGTAAATGCATGTTGTATTTTACACAACATATGTGTCGCAAACCGTTTGCCGGTGACTCTTCGTCGCAGGGCTTTCCGACATGGGAACCGTTCTTCTGCTCCACCGGTGGGTATGGACGAAGGAGATGATTCTCGAAGGACACTGATCAACAGTATTTTTTCCACTGCCTGTGAGTATACTTGTAATATTTGTATTATCCTGTAAACTGAGATTGTCATATTCTAAAAAAAAAAAAAAGTTTATTTATGTATTTCAGAGTTTTACGTCCTGTTGACGGCCCTTCCCAGGAATGTTTTCGTCCTGTTGACGACCTGTTAATCCCTGTTTTTTCCTGTTGTTGGGTTGCTGCAAGTATTGGACAGTTTACCCCACTCTACCATGGACGTCCTACTTGTGATGTGGACCTGAACCACCGCCATGTTACTCTTTCAGGTGAGATGTATTGGCCAAAACTCCATCTTGTCTGAGTAACCTGTGTATATGCGCAGTGTTGCTGGGACCTTTTGTTCTTTCCCAGGGTGGAGGAAACGCTCTCAAATTACCTCCTCTTTCTCTTCCACAGGTCTTGCGGAGTATCCTTCCCAAGTTGCAGTAACCAGCGTGGATGTAAAGGTACATGACAGTTCCCCTGCTGTACCATGGGCGATCTACTTGTGATGTGGACCTGAACCTCCGCCATGTAGCAGACACTCCCCCTCAGGTGAGGTGTATTGCCCAAAACTCCCTTGTCAAAGTCGAAAAATATCATGATGCATATCCCTTGTACTAACCCCTCGTGCACATGCACGCTGCTCGTGTTCCTGGTCCCCCGTGCGTACACATATCCGCATGTTGCGTAAGAGACGCTCCAGCGTCTCGTGCGCATGAGATGTGTATTTACGGCGGAGTTTGTGAGCGTGTAGCGTGCGACTCAAACGTAGCATATTTAACCCAAATAGTGCATTTTGTAGATGATATTCCCCTAGACCATGTCAGCGAGTATGATTAGTTTAAACAGTTCCTGGACAGAGAGATTCCTCTTTGCATGATAGGAAGGGTCAGATAAAGGTTGAAAGGTGGTGTCTAGTATCCAGCTATAGGGTATTTTAAGGGTAACATTCCGATGTTAGTTAGGAAAGGATCGCTCGCTCCTGCGTATAGTTATGTACAGAAGTAGATTATGAACATTAAGTGTATTTGCTGTAAATTACACATGTGGCGGGAATCCTGAGGATACCTCCCACTAGAGCAGTTGGGGAAAGACACAGCCCACCTGTTCAAATCCACCTATGACCTTTGCTGTAATGTAGAGACACATCCCTGTGTCCAATGAACAATGAGATTACAGGGACTATTGTATTGTGAATGTATGTTGTGTATATAAAGACCACTGTTGCCTGGCCAGCCTCAGACTCTGAAGGCTTTCTACCTGAATAGCTGAGGACTGGATCCAGGTCGCGCTTGCGAAAGATTCCCCACGTATGTATATTCTCTGTAGCCATTGTTTATCATTATTCTCTGTTATTCTGTTAGATTTCCTTGTTAGCTTGTAGTGTATAACTTGTATCTGTTTTCCCTTTTTTTCTCTGAATAATCCACTGCAGTGTTAGAGCCGCTGTGGTTTTACCAAAACCCGGTGTTGTGTTTTCCCTTTCCTGCAAAGGGCTTTCTTAGCGTCTTAATCGCTCTAACAGCATACACATTGGTAAGGTTTTTAGGCATTACATCGTTACAGTATTTGACTACTGAGGTTTAGAGTATAAGCATATCCTTACATTGTTTTATTAGCAAGGTTTACTGTATGTCATTCTGTGAGCGTCCGTGCCGCTCGTGTCTCACTCTCACGGCGCAGCGTCTGCTACGCTAATAGCGTAGCAGTACGATACTCGGTATGCCAATAGCGTGCTTGGTACGAAGCGTGAATACGTGAGCGTACGTGTCGCTCGTGCGTCGCGCCCACGGCCTAGTGTATGCTACGCTAAGTGCGTACCCCTACGGTACTCAGTGCGCAATAGCGTACTTAGTCCGTAGTGAGTATAATAAGTCTAGCGGCCATATCGGCTCCACGGTAATAGTGTATAGCTTTATGTTTTAAGGTAATAATTGACATTATCAATTGGGGGCATCGTCCTGTTCTCCTCATATCCGCAGCCTAGCAGGACAAGGCAGACTTTTATCTATCAGCAAAGGGTGGGAAGGTAGTATCCCCTGTTAGCCGTTTTGTGGTCGGGGATACACTGGTGCTGATTAGATAAGCGTCTGCTCCGCATGGTTTGTAGGGATGCTGGTGGGATCCGAAAGGTAAGAACGTAAAGCTATTGTTTGTTTTTAAATCTGTTTAATTTCTGTTTGGTGCCAACTGCACACGCAACACACGTAACACACGCACACACCTGTATTTTATTTGTGTATTTTGCATATCTACCCTCTTATTTACCATTAGCATTGATCACGTGCTGAGAAAATTTGTTGCTATTTTAGTTAAAAGTAAAGAGTAATATTTAAGGGAGTAAGTGTAAAACACACACGCAGCCTGACCCAGTTATAAAGGTTTATACAGGAGATACTGTGTGGTGTTTGGTAAGCGATTATAGTTGAATATCGTTTACATTTATAGAAGCGTGTTATTTGTGTTACTGCGGACGTATCCGGCCTTTGTACACGTGTCTCGGACAGCGTGCGAGACTGCGTACGCAACGCAAAGGCCTACACACGTGGCGTATTTTACGCAACGTGCGTACAGGTACGCCCACTTAATACAAATCACACAATAGCATTGTTTTAGTTTAAGCAACGGCGTAGCCACGCGATAATAGCACAAATTGATCAGTGTCCAAAATTTAGTTTAAAAGATCCTTCTCTTATTGCATCATCTCTGGGATTAGGCTGTTTCACCTGAATGAAAGTTACAGTAATTTTCTGTACAGAAAAATCAAAGTGTATATGAGTGAATGAGCGTGTGTATGCAAATAAAGGTTTTGTGAACTCGGGATCCGGGATCGCATAGGACACCAGTGAAGTGAACACTTGGTGGCGTGAGATTGGCTTGCTCACGTTAACATTGATAAGGTATAAAGGAGCAAGGTAGCAAGTAACAGCAGACCAAGAGGTCGGCGAAGTCAGAAATCCGCTGACTAGGTCAAGTGAAGCTCTGAAAACCGTGGCCTGAGAAAGGTCAGCGGTGATAGCGCAGCCACGGGGGTTTGTGTAGTACCCATATAGGCCCGTTTTGAGAATACGCTCCGGCTGAGGTTTCGCAGCCTAAACAACCGATTCCGTTGGTTGTGCAGCGGATAAGTAACAGTTACTTATACGCAGTGCGACTGTACCGCACGTTACTGTGTGCATTAGTTAGTTCACCTTGATACCCATTACGCAATTTGTGTACAATCGCGGGGTCATAGACGCTAATTGTACACGTAACGTGATTTGTGTAACAGGTTTTTTTTATTTTACAGGAGTTTCGCTGTTCACTCAGGAAATCTCCAGCAACTGATATTTACTGGGAGGGGTAGCATACTCCCACACGCTCTCAGTAAATAGAGGTTACACAGGGGCCCTAGGTTGGGTACGACCAGCACTGCGGACAGTGTGTATGTGTATTGGCCGACATGGGCGAGAGTGAGTGAGAGCACTTGTTGGACTTTCACCGTTGCCTTATATTGAGTAATTTGGTTTTTGTAGGAATTCGCTGAGAAGGCAATACCTGCAAAGAATGGGGGCCAGTTGCTCAAGTAAGGGACGATCAACCAGGGTTCAGGTTGATATTCCGCGGCCCAAAGGGTCGGCGAGGTACATAATGTGTGAGAAATATGGATCACACGCAGAGGTTTTGTGCAATGAATGGGAACGAATGACTGTGGATGATAGGGAACCGTTCCCTAGGGTAGGCAGTTTTAATCCTGAGGTGTTGCAAAATCTAAGGAGAAGGATATGTCTGATAAAATCCGGAAGACAAAGGATTAGACATTATGATTATTTACAGTTATGGCAACAGGATGGTGAGATACAACAGAGATTAGCTCAAGCAGCTGGTTCCAACCCTAGCAGGAAACTGATAGCAACTGCACCACCACCACCGGTCATTACAGGGGAGAAAATGGCTACAGAGAATGGCATACTGGTATACGATAAAAGTGCACTTAATAAATGTATTGATGGTGATAAGAGTAAAGTAGATAAGTGTATTGATGCTAATGCTAACCCGTGCAAGTTGTATCCCATCTTAAACTTCCCTTAGGACTGCGACCCAGAAGATGAGCCCAGCACGATATCGGCACTCTCTCTAGCAGCCACAATACAAGAAACTCAAGTGGGCACGGCCCAACCAGTAAGAACAGTAGCAAAAGCCCCTAGTGAAGAGACAGGTGAGGTCGTGTCCACAGGTAAGTACGGTACTGTACATTACGCAGAAACAATTGCACCTCACATTGTAGAGTCAACACAAAGTGATGTAATTGAACTGAATCCTGTCAGGGTAATCGCAGTCCCCAATGGAAAGACTGACGCACTGGGAATCACTCCCGTCAGGAACATTGCTATGCATTGCCCCTGGTCCCGGACAGAATTGAGAACAATTATGTCTGAATTTCCCGATCCCAGGAAAGATCTAGCCGCATGTCAAAAGTTTATTAAAGAACTAGGTAACGCCGCCGAACCCAATAACAAAGATTGGCGGACATTGCTGAGGGCATGTTTGCCCACCAATATTGACCCCGTAAAATTAATCACTGACTGTAAATTAGATGAAGAGGTACCTCTCACTGATGAGTACAATCAGGAGAACGTAAAACGGATCAATCTGCAGTTAGGAGTATATTTCCCAGCTGTTGTCAAATGGAACAAAGTCTTCTCCATTAGACAAAAAGAAGGTGAAACTGCTTCTGACTATTTCCATCGAGCACTGCAGGAAATGGCTAGATATACTGGGATCGAAGACATTAAGGATAATGTGCACCATAGGGAGGTAGCGGTGTCTGTATTAATGGACGGGTTAAAGGAAGTGTTGAGAACCAGGGTACAAACCACTCAACCTAGCTGGAGAGGTATCTCGGTGGCTGCCTTGAGAGAGTCCGCTATTGAGCATGATCGGAACATCATTAGGCACAGGGAGTCACAAGGGGACAAGCTGATGACAGTAAATATACAGGCCCTTACAACAAGGCCACATCAGCCTAAACCCCAGACCCCTGTTGGTAAGTCGAATGTGATAACATGTTTTAACTGTCAGAGAGAAGGACATTACGCACGAAGCTGTATTTTTAAAGACCCACATAAGGTATATCGACCCCCTAGACCACAACATGACACACAGTATGACGCACGTAATTGGGATCAGGGACCGCAGAGGAGAAATTATGAACCGCATGCAGGGGAAACAAAGAGGTACCCACCAAGGAGAGACTGGCAGGTCTCTGAAAATTCTCAGTTACCTCCCTCACATATTGTAGCTGCCAGCGCGCTGCGGGGAGGTCACCACACACAATAGGGGTGGGTCCACACCTGTAGTCTGCAGCCAGTGAAATTAATTGCGAGCCTCGGAAGTGAACCTGAGGTCACAATTGATGTAGCTGGTAGATCACTACCTTTCCTTGTAGATACGGGGGCGGCCAAGTCAGTGTTAAATTCAACGGTGGGTATGAAAACCACGGGTAAAACAATTCCAGCAATGGGAGTAACAGGAGTAGTACAACACTACCCTTTAAGTAAACCAGCAGAGATTACGATAGGGCCTTTGCAGACCAAGCACTCTTTCCTGCTAGCTGCATCGGCTCTGACTAATCTACTTGGGAGAGATTTACTGTGTAAGATGGGCTGTGTCATATATTGTACTCCTGAAGGTGTTTTCTTAGATATACCCGAGAATCACGCTCAGGAAGTGCAGGATATGTTTGACTCCCCACAAAGGTTGATGTCACACACTGCTGTTACAGACAGGTGTCCATCCAAGGTAGAGGAAATGATCTCCCAGATACCGGAGTCCCTCTGGACCAAAGATGGACAAGACACTGGATTGATGGCAAATGTAGCTCCTGTATTAGTGCAAGTAAAAGATGGTAGGATAGCTCCAAAAATCCCACAGTATCCTCTGAAGCCAGAGGTGGAATTAGGAGTGTACCCAATCATAGAACGCTTGCTGCAACAGGGCATCCTAGTTAGGACGTCCAGCACTGCCAATAGTCCCATCTTCCCTGTGAAAAAGAGTGGGGGGAGGGGTTACAGGCTAGTGCAGGATCTAAGGGGGATCAACAAAATAGTTGAGAGCCAATTCCCCGTAGTGCCAAATCCAGCTGTCATCCTTATGCAAATCCCACCCACTGCGAAATTTTTCACTGTTATTGACCTCTGCTCTGCCTTCTTCTCGGTCCCTCTGCACCCTGACAGCCAATACTTGTTTGCATTCACATACAGAGGAGTACAGTACACCTGGACTCGCTTACCACAAGGTTTCATTGACAGCCCAAGTATTTTCTCACAGGCTTTGCATGACTGTTTACAATCCTTTCAACCTGAGAGCGGATCAATATTAATACAGTATGTAGATGACTTACTGCTGTGTTCTGATTCACTCGAATCGTCCTTGAGAGACACGAAACAGCTTCTGTTTCATCTTTCTGATATGGGACACAAGGTTTCAAAGGATAAGTTGCAGTTATGCCAGACCAAGGTAAAATATTTGGGACACTGCTTAACACAAGGACTGAGACACCTCACCGCTGATAGAATACAGGCGATTCGCGACATGACTCTGCCACAAACCCAGCAACAGATCCGCACTTTCCTAGGAATGTGTGGGTATTGCCGAAACTGGATCCCAGGGTTTTCCATGCTAGCCTTACCTTTGCAAGAGATGGTCTCGTCAAACAAACCAGATCGGATTTCGCACACAGATGAGTCCGAACTGGCATTTGAGAGACTCAAACAGTGCCTATCACAGGCACCAGCATTAGGTATGCCAGATTATGGGAAACCCTTTGAATTGTATGGTACGGAGAGTGCTGGGTGTGCGGCAGGTGTTTTAACCCAGAGACATGGTGATGCCAGCAGGCCGGTAGCTTACTACAGTGCACAAATGGACACCGTAGCACGGTCTCTCCCCACATGCTTGCAAAGTGTTGCAGCGATAGCATTGCTAGTGAGTAAAAGCGAAGTTGTAGTGTTGGGACACAACCTGACCATCCATACACCTCATGCAGTGTCAGCCTTACTGAATTCTGCCCAAACCAGACACGTCTTATCTGCACGGTTTACAAGGTGGGAATTAGCACTAATGGCCCCTGTAAACATCACCATAAGAGGATGCAGCGCCCTTAATCCTGCAACGTATCTCACAGGTGTGCCTGGACAGGCACAAAGGTTGGGGGATGAGAGGGATGGTGAAGGAGGATTTAGTACAGACACTGACACGCATGATTGTAGGGAATATTTGAACCAAACTTTCACTGCAAGGCCCGACATCAGTGACAACCCACTGGAAGGCATAGATTTAACTTTTTACACTGACGGTAGTTGCCACAGACAGACGGACTCGGGAGACTTGTGTACTGGATACGCAGCCGTAGATGACAAAGGTACCATAGAAGCGGAACCCCTGGGCCCACCACACTCAGCACAAGTTGCTGAGCTGGTCGCCCTAACCAGAGCGTGTGAATTGGCTAAGGGTAAGTCAGCCAATATCTACACGGATTCTACGTATGCCTTTGGAGTAGTGCATGATTTCGAGGCCCTATGGCGCCTCAGAAATTTCATGACGGCAGCTGGCACACCCGTGGCGCATGCGACCCACATCAAAAGACTCCTAGCAGCGATACAGAAACCTGACAGAGTGGCTGTTATCAAGTGCAAAGCACACACGTACAGCCAAGACCCAGTGTCACTTGGTAACAGCCTGGCAGACGAAGCTGCTAAATCAGCAGCCAGCACCCCCATACAGACAGACATCACACAACTGATGGTATTCAATACCGTCAACACACAGAAATTGAGTGAAATGCAAAATTTGTGTTCCCCACAGGAAAAGGCAGTCTGGAGGTCAAAAGGATATGACCAGGAGTCCTCAGGACTCTGGACAGATGGACAGGGTAAGCCAGTGGCTCCCAGAGCATACCTTCCAAGTTTAGCTGAGGCGGCACATGGTCTGACTCATCTGGGCAAAGAAGGTATGTGCAAGTTGGGCAGTACGGATGGTGTAATGGTTAGCATTACTGCCTCACAGCACTGAGGTCATGGGTTCGATTCCCACCATGGCCCTAACTGTGTGGAGTTTGTATATTCTCCCCGTACTTGCGTGGGTTTCCTCCGGGTACTCCGGTTTCCTCCCACAATCCAAAAATATACTGGTAGGTTAATTGGCTCTCAACAAAATTAACCCTAGTGTGAATGTGTCTGTGTGTACATGTGATAGGGAATATAGATTGTAAGCTCCACTGGGGCAGGGACTGATGTGAATAGCCAAATATTCTCTGTAAAGTGCTGCGGAATATGTGTGCGCTATATAAATAACTGGTAATAAATAAATAAGTTGGTAAGAGCCTACTGGTGCGCACCAGGATTCTCTTCTCATGTGGGTAAGAGAGCAATGACATGCCTCAACTGCTTGAGGAAGAATATTGGAAAGGCAATACCAACAGAACCATCCCATATCCCGCCAACAGACGGCCCTTTTCAGGTAATACAAATTGATTTCATACAATTACCACCCTGTAGAAACTTAAAGTA
Source organism: Pseudophryne corroboree (assembly GCF_028390025.1). Taxonomy (NCBI): domain Eukaryota; kingdom Metazoa; phylum Chordata; class Amphibia; order Anura; family Myobatrachidae; genus Pseudophryne; species Pseudophryne corroboree. Next base: position 625,189,749 of record NC_086447.1, on the reverse strand, counting down.
TGTGTTGGTTTGTATTGATGTGCTTTCAAATTGGGTAGAAGCGTTCCCCGCTGCCACAAATACTGCTGTGTTTACTGCAAAGAAGGTCGCTGACCCAGAGAAAGCCCGTGACAAAGAGCAGAGTGTAGAGGAAACCATATCACTGGAGTGTCTGTTCCGGGAAGGTTGAGAGGCAGGACTGTTGTCACGGCACCTGAGCACAAAGAACTACAAGATCAGAGGCGGTTGTTGCACCAGTTTTCTTTCCCTTCTAACTATTTCCTTTACCTCCTATTACCACTCTTTCTTTCTCCTCCTGCAAGATGGACTTACCCCAAGAGACTGCGTTCCGGGTTTTCCTGTTGACCCTGTTGTTGACCAGAACAGTCTATTTCGGTGAGAGTACCAGAGAGGTCGAGAAGGGATCTGGAATGGGTTCTGATGACAAGGACGGATTAGTAGAATTCCAAGAGCAACACAGTCATCGAGCAAAGGCGAGTATCAGAAAACGATCTGGTAGTCATGACACTAGGAGACATTGTGAAGGATTGTCAGCTGAGGAGAATTGTATCTGTAGGAATTGTGAAAACATAGTTGAGGACGGGTGCATCCAGAGATGTCAGTCCAGCCTTATTATCAACATGGACCGTCATACATTGAGTGACTATCACTCATTAGTGGGTAAGGTTTTAAACCAAATGGAATGCTGGGTGTGCTCACAAGTACCTCAAGGTCAGAGCAAGTCAGGACTAGTAACATACTCTTTAACAATAGATGAGGTACTTGAATTAAGGGGTGGGAGACCGGTGGACAAGAAATTTAATATTTCTAGGCCTCCTAGTTTGAAGCTCCACCAATATCATGTGGATAGGTCCTTAGTATGTTTTAACATTTCCAATCCCCGAAAGCCGGGAAATTGGGAAGTGACATGGAACAACCAAACCATGGCATGTTCACACAGAGCCGATAGAATGCCCGTAGACTCAGAACTTATACGCCAAATAGCCGACGGTGGGAGATATTTTCGGTACAGGTATACTCTAGGAAGTAGGACCATGCGGGTTGGAGAAGTATCGCCAGGATACTGTGCGCATATCATACAGCCTGATACGTGTACTGAACAGATGAGAGAGTTAGGGATAGGATTTTTCACCTGGAAGGTTTGTAATATGGTGATGTCATATTCTGTCCCATATGTTCTCCCCGATGATGCATATTTCATATGTGGGAGGAAGGCGTATAAGTGGCTTGCCCCAAACTCAGAGGGATTGTGTTACATTGGAAGAGTGTTGCCAGAAGTAATGACCATTACCCATGATAAGATGAAAGACGTTCACCGCAATGCTCAAGCTCCTTACACTCACACTCACTATGAACACATTGTTAAGAGACACCTTATAGATAGGACAGAGCACGCAGCCTCTGATTTGATCCACGAATCCACCGGGATTCAATTCCTACTCGCGTTAGATATCGCCTGTACCGCCAGAGAAATTATACATTTTAGGTATATTAATGCGCTAGCGAACCTGATAGACAATATCACCGAGATGTATGATGACACCTTCAGGTATACTGGGAGGGAATTGCAAGCTTACAAAACGGAACTGATCCAGCACAGGATGGTTCTCAATTACATCACAGCGGTGACAGGCGGGTATTGTGTCACCCTAGCAACTCAGTATGGTGTGAAGTGCTGCACATATATCACAAACAGCACCGATGACCCAACCGAGGTCATAGATCAAAAGATGGACGATATCTTGCAATTGAAATGGGAGTTCCGAAGGAGACACAACCTTACCCTTACTGCTGTGAGTAATGAACTGACCAGCTGGGTTTCATGGTTGAACCCACGCAATTGGTTCTCAGGTTTAGGAGAATGGGCTCAAAATGTTATCGTGAATGTAGGGAAATTTCTCCTTTGTATCCTGGGAGTTGTCATAATGATTGGTTTGATATTTAGATGTGTTCGGATTTTAATGCATTGCAAGCGCAGTACCAGAGTGATGAGTTTGAGGAGCGAGGGCATTGTTACAACAACTGGTTTAATTTATGACCCATCAATCGAGACAATGTTGTGATAAGACGTGATTCCACGGTCCGTTTCTTTCACCCGTTTCTCCTTTGTTTTTCTCCAAGGTAAAAAGACATCCACTCGGAAGAAGATTTTGATGCACATTTCTACAGACCGTTGATGAAATTTCCACAGACCTTTGATGAACTTTTTCACAGACTTTGCGAGACACTTTAGACACTTTAAAAGACTTCGTATGGACACTTGAAAAACTTTCCTTATCACCCACAGCAAAGTACACCTATCCGGACAAGACTTCAACAGACACCCAAGGACAATTACACATATTATCATATGAATGTATTTGTGACATATGTTTCTTATCTTCATCTCTACGATCTTCAGGTAGTGACACACATAGTCGACAGGTGATATAGGTACATATATTAGCACTCACATGTTTTCCCCCTCCATGTATCATCAACTAATGTGCACCCCATTTGTTGGAACAAGAAGCCAAAAAGAGCTCGGTAGTGTTTGTTAGCCCACTTACAGACCCTTAATACGGGATAAGAAGGATTTAATGTATACTTTGCAATACCTCGAAGCTTATCTAGAACATGTACGGCACGATGATACATGACCCCTCAGACATGAATTTCATACATACATGCTTTTACCATACCACTAGGTCATACATTTCCCACCTTCTCCTCTCCTCCCTCCACCCAATCATTTATAGGTATTTCATTGTATTGTATATTTTTCTGCTTAAGTGTTTGGATAGTGGCAGTTATTGTTGACTGCCAAAGGGTGGACTGTCAAAGTCGAAAAATATCATGATGCATATCCCTTGTACTAACCCCTCATGCACATGCACGCTGCTCGTGCACCTGGTCCCCCGTGCGTACACATACCCGCATGTTGCGTAAGAGACGCTCCAGCGTCTCGTGCGCATGAGATGTGTATTTATGGCGGAGTTTGTGAGCGTGTAGCGTGCGACTCGAACGTAGCATATTTAACCCAAGTAGTGCATTTTGTAGATAATATTCCTCTAGACCATGTCAGCGCGTATGATTAGTTTAAACAGTTCCTGGACAGAGAGATTCCTCTTTGCATGATAGGAAAGGTCAGATAAAGGTTGAAAGGTGGTGTCTAGTATCCAGCTGTAGGGTATTTTAAGGGTAAAATTCCGATGTTAGTTAGGAAAGGATCGCTCGCTCCTGCGTATAGTTATGTACAGAAGTAGATTATGAACATTAACTGTATTTGCTTTAAATTACACATGCGTAGGGAATCCTGAGGATACCTCCCACTAGAGCAGTTGGGGAAAGACACAGCCCACCTGTTCAAATCCACCTGTGACCTTTGCTGTAATGTAGAGACACATCCCTGTGTCCAATGAACAATGAGATTACAGGGACTATTGTATTGTGAATGTATGTTGTGTATATAAAGACCACTGTTGCCTGGCCAGCCTCAGACTCTGAAGGCTTTCTACCTGAATAGCTGAGGACTGGATCCAGGTCGCGCTTGCGAAAGATTCCCCACGTATGTATATTCTCTGTAGCCATTGTTCATCATTATTCTCTGTTATTCTGTTAGATTTCCTTGTTAGCTTGTAGTGTATAACTTGTATCTGTTTTCCCTTTTTTTCTCTGAATAATCCACTGCAGTGTTAGAGCCGCTGTGGTTTTACCAAAACCCGGTGTTGTGTTTTCACTTTCCTGCAAAGGGCTTTCTTAGCGTCTTAATCGCTCTAACAGCATACACATTGGTAAGGTTTTTAGGCATTACATCGTTACAGTATTTGACTACTAAGGTTTAGAGTATAAGCATATCCTTACATTGTTTTATTAGCAAGGTTTACTGTATATCATTCTGTGAGCGTACGTGCCGCTCGTGTCTCACTCTCACGGCGCAGCGTCTGCTACGCTAATAGCGTAGCAGTACGATACTTGGTACGCCAATAGTGTGCTTGGTACGAAGCGTGAATCCGTGAGCGTACGTGTCGCTCGTGCGGCGCGCCCACGGCCTAGCGTCTGCTACGCTAAGTGCGTACCCCTACGGTACTCAGTGCGCAAATAGCGTACTTAGTCCGTAGTGAGTATAATAAGTCTAGCGGCCATAGCGGCTCCACGGTAATAGTGTATAGCTTTATATTTTAAGGTAATAATTGACATTATCAATTGGGGGCATCGTCCGGTTCTCCTCATATCCGCAGCCTAGCAGGACAAGGCAGACTTTTATCTATCAGCAAAGGGCGGGAAGGTAGTATCCCCTGTTAGCTGTTTTGTGGTCGGGGATACACTGGTGCTGATTAGATAAGCGTCTGCTCCGCATGGTTTGTAGGGATGCTGGTGGGATCCGAAAGGTAAGAACGTAAAGCTATTGTTTGTTTTTAAATCTGTTTAATTTCTGTTTGGTGCCAACTGCACACGCAACACACGTAACACACGCACACACCTGTATTTTATTTGTGTATTTTGCATATCTACCCTCTTGTTTACCATTAGCATTGATCACGTGCTGAGAAAATTTGTTGCTATTTTAGTTAAAAGTAAAGAGTAATATTTAAGGGAGTAAGTGTAAAACACACACGCAGCCTGACCCAGTTATAAAGGTTTATACAGGAGCTACTGTGTGGTGTTTGGTAAGCGATTATAGTTGAATATCGTTTACATTTATAGAAGCGTGTTATTTGTGTTACTGCGGACGTATCCGGCCTTTGTACACGTGTCTCGCACAGCGTGCGAGACTGCGTACGCAACGCAAAGGCCTACACACGTGGCGTATTTTACGCAACGTGCGTACAGGTACGCCCACTTAATACAAATCACACGATAGCCTTGTTTTAGTTTAAGCAACGCCGTAGCCACGCGATAATAGCACAAATTGATCAGTGTCCAAATTTTAGTTTAAAAGATCCTTCTCTTATTGCATCACCTCTGGGATTAGGCTGTTTCACCTGAATGAAAGTTAATTTTCTGTACAGAAAAATCAAAGTGTATATGAGTGAACGAGCGTGTGTATGCAAATAAAGGTTTTGTGAACTCGGGATCCGGGATCCCATAGGACACCGGTGAAGTGAACACTTGGTGGCGTGAGATTGGCTTGCTCATGTTAACGTTGATAAGGTATAAAGGAGCAAGGTAGCAAGTAACAGCAGACCAAGAGGTCGGCGAAGTCAGAAATCTGTTGACTAGGTCAAGCGAAGCTCTGAAAACCATGGCCTGAGAAAGGTCAGCGGTGATAGCGCAGCCCCGGGGGTTTGCGTAGTACCCATATAGGCCCGTTTTGAGAATACGCTCCGGCTAAGGTTTCGCAGCCTAAACAACCGATTCCGTTGGTCGTGCAGCGGATAAGTAACAGTTACTTATACGCAGTGCGACTGTACCGCACGTTACTGTGTGCATTAGTTAGTTCACCTTGATACCCATTACGCAATTTGCGTACAATCGCGGGGTCATAGACGCTAATTGTACACGTAACGTGATTTGTGTAACAGGTTTTTTTTTATTTTAAGGGAGTTTCGCTTTTCACTCAGGAAATCTCCAGCAACTGATATTTACTGGGAGGGGTAGCATACTCCCACACGCTCTCAGTAAATAGAGGTTACACAGGGGCCCTAGGTTGGGTACGACCAGCACTGCGGACAGTGTGTAGGTGTATTGGCCGACGTGGGCGAGAGTGAGTGAGAGCACTTGTTGGACTTTCACCGTTGCCTTATATTGAGTAATTTGGTTTTTGTAGGAATTCGCTGAGAAGGCAATACCTGCAAAGAATGGGGGCCAGTTGCTCAAGTAAGGGACGATCAACCAGGGTTCAGGTTGATATTCCGCGGCCCAAAGGGTCGGCGAGGTACATAATGTGTGAGAAATATGGATCACACGCAGAGGTTTTGTGCAATGAATGGGAACGAATGACTGTGGATGATAGGGAACCATTCCCTATGGTAGGCAGTTTTAATCCTGAGGTGTTGCAAAATCTAAGGAGAAGGATATGTCTGATAAAATCCGGAAGACAAAGGATTAGACATTATGATTATTTACAGTTATGGCAACAGGAGGGTGAGATACAACAGAGATTAGCTCAAGCAGCTGGTTCCAACCCTAGCAGGAAACTGATAGCAACTGCACCACCACCACCGGTCATTACAGGGGAGAAAATGGCTACAGAGAATGGCATACTGGTATACGATAAAAGTGCACTTAATAAATGTATTGATGGTGATAAGAGTAAAGTAGATAAGTGTATTGATGCTAATGCTAACCCGTGCAAGTTGTATCCCATCTTAAACTTCCCTCAGGACTGCGACCCAGAAGATGAGCCCAGCACGATATCGGCACTCTCTCTAGCAGCCACCATACAAGAAACTCAAGTGGGCACGGCCCAACCAGTAAGAACAGTAGCAAAGGCCCCTAGTGGAGGGACAGGTGAGGTCGTGTCCACAGGTAAGTATGGTACTGTACATTACGCAGAAACAATTGCACCTCACATTGTAGAGTCAACACAAAGTGATGTAATTGAACTGAATCCTGTCAGGGTAATCGCAGTCCCCAATGGAAAGACTGACGCACTGGGAATCACTCCCGTCAGGAACATTGCTATGCATTGCCCCTGGTCCCGGACAGAATTGAGAACAATTATGTCTGAATTTCCCGATCCCAGGAAAGATCTAGCCGCATGTCAAAAGTTTATTAAAGAACTAGGTAACGCCGCCGAACCCAATAATAAAGATTTGCGGACATTGCTAAGGGCATGTTTGCCCTCCAATATTGACCCCGTAAAATTCATCGCTGACTGTAAATTAGATGAAGAGGTACCTCTCACTGATGAGTACAATCAGGAGAACGTTAAACGGATCAATCTGCAGTTAGGAGTATATTTCCCAGCTGTTGTCAAATGGAAAAAGTCTTCTCTATTAGACAAAAAGAAGGTGAAACTGCTTCTGACTATTTCCATCGAGCACTGCAGGAAATGGCTAGATATACTGGGATCGAAGACATTAAGGATAATGTGCACCATAGGGAGGTAGCGGTGTCTGTATTAATGGACGGGTTAAAGGAAGTGTTGAGAACCAGGGTACAAACCACTCAACCTAGCTGGAGAGGTATCTCGGTGGCTGCCTTGAGAGAGTCCGCTATTGAGCATGATCGGAACATCATTAGGCACAGGGAGTCACAGGGGGACAAGCTTATGACAGTAAGTATACAGGCCCTTACAACAAGGCCACATCAGCCTAAACCCCAGACCCCTGTTGGTAAGATGAATGTGATAACATGTTTTAACTGTCAGAGAGAAGGACATTACGCACGATGCTGTATTTTTAAAGACCCACATAAGGTATATCGACCCCCTAGACCACAACATGACACACAGTATGACGCACGTAATTGGGATCAGGGACCGCAGAGGAGAAATTATGAACCGCATGCAGGGGAAACAAAGAGGTACCCACCAAGGAGAGACTGGCAGGTCTCTGAAAATTCTCAGTTACCTCCCTCACATATTGTAGCTGCCAGCGTGCTGCGGGGAGGTCACCACACACAATAGGGGTGGGTCCACACCTGTAGTCTGCAGCCAGTGAAATTAATTGCGAGCCTCGGAAGTGAACCTGAGGTCACAATTGATGTAGCTGGTAGATCACTACCTTTCCTTGTAGATACGGGGGCGGCCAAGTCAGTGTTAAATTCAACGGTGGGTATGAAAACCACGGGTAAAACAATTCCAGCAATGGGAGTAACAGGAGTAGTACAACACTACCCTTTAAGTAAACCAGCAGAGATTACGATAGGGCCTTTGCAGACCAAGCACTCTTTCCTGCTAGCTGCATTGGCTCTGACTAATCTACTTGGGAGAGATTTACTGTGTAAGATGGGCTGTGTCATATATTGTACTCCTGAAGGTGTTTTCTTAGATATACCCGAGAATCACGCTCAGGAAGTGCAGGATATGTTAGACTCCCCACAAAGGTTGATGTCACACACTGCTGTTACAGACAGGTGTCCATCCAAGGTAGAGGAAATGATCTCCCAGATACCGGAGTCCCTCTGGACCAAAGATGGACAAGACACTGGATTGATGGCAAATGTAGCTCCTGTAGTGGTGCAAGTAAAAGATGGTAGGATAGCTCCAAAAATCCCACTGTATCCTCTGAAGCCAGAGGTGGAAGTAGGAGTGTTATCAATCATAGAACGCTTGCTGCAACAGGGCAGCCTAGTTAGGACGTCCAGCACTGCCAATAGTCCCATCTTCCCTGTGAAAAAGAGTGGGGGGAGGGGTTACAGGCTAGTGCAGGATCTAAGGGGGATCAACAAAATAGTTGAGAGCCAATTCCCCGTAGTGCCAAATCCAGCTGTCATCCTTATGCAAATCCCTCCCACTGCGAAATTTTTCACTGTTATTGACCTCTGCTCCGCCTTCTTCTCGGTCCCTCTGCACCCTGACAGCCAATACTTGTTTGCATTCACATACAGAGGAGTACAGTACACCTGGACTCGCTTACCACAAGGTTTCATTGACAGCCCAAGTATTTTCTCACAGGCTTTGCATGACTGTTTACAATCCTTTCAACCTGAGAGCGGATCAATATTAATACAGTATGTAGATAACTTACTGCTGTGTTCTGATTCACTCGAATCGTCCTTGAGAGACACGAAACAGCTTCTGTTTCATCTTTCTGATATGGGACACAAGGTTTCAAAGGATAAGTTGCAGTTATGCCAGACCAAGGTAAAATATTTGGGACACTGCTTAACACAAGGACTGAGACAGCTCACCGCTGATAGAATACAGGCGATTCGCGACATGACTCTGCCACAAACCCAGCAACAGATCCGCACTTTCCTAGCAATGTGTGGGTATTGCCGAAACTGAATCCCAGGGTTCTCCATACTGGCTTTACCTTTGCAAGAGATGGTCTCGTCAAACAAACCAGATCGGATTTCGCACACAGATGAGTCCGAACTGGCATTTGAGAGACTCAAACAGTGCCTATCACAGGCACCAGCATTAGGTATGCCAGATTATGGGAAACCCTTTGAATTGTACGGTACGGAGAGTGCTGGGTGTGCGGCAGGTGTTTTAACCCAGAGACATGGTGATGCCAGCAGGCCGGTAGCTTACTACAGTGCACAATTGGACACCGTGGCATGGTCTCTCCCCACATGCTTGCAAAGTGTTGCAGCGATAGCATTGCTAGTGAGTAAAAGCGAAGTTGTAGTGTTGGGACACAACCTGACCATCCATACACCTCATGCAGTGTCAGCCTTACTGAATTCTGCCCAAACCAGACACGTCTCATCTGCACGGTTTACAAGGTGGGAATTAGCACTAATGGCCCCTGTAAACATCACCATAAGGAGATGCAGCGCACTTAATCCTGCAACGTATCTCCCAGGTGTGCCTGGACAGGCACAAAGGGTGGGGGATGAGAGTGATGGTGAAGGAGGATTTAGTACAGACACTGACACACATGATTGTATGGAATATTTGAGCCAAACTTTCACTGCAAGGCCCGACATCAGTGACAACCCACTGGAAGGCATATATTTTACTTTTTACACTGACGGTAGTTGCCACAGACAGACGGACTCGGGAGACTTGTGTACTGGATACGCAGTGGTAGATGACAAAGGTACCATAGAAGCGGAACCCCTGGGCCCACCACACTCAGCACAAGTTGCTGAGCTGGTCGCCCTAACCAGAGCGTGTGAATTGGCTAAGGGTAAGTCAGACGATATCTACACGGATTCTAGGTATGCCTTTGGAGTAGTGCATGATTTCGGGGCCCTATGGCGCCTCAGAAATTTCATGACGGCAGCTGGCACACCCGTGGCGCATGCGACCCACATCAAAAGACTCCTAGCAGCGATACAGGAACCTGACAGAGTGGCTGTTATCAAGTGCAAAGCACACACGTACAGCCAAGACCCAGTGTCACTTGGTAACAGCCGGGCAGACGAAGCTGCTAAATCAGCAGCCAGCACCCCCGTACAGACAGACATCACACAACTGATGGTATTCAATACCGTCAACACACAGAAATTGAGTGAAATGCAAAATTTGTGTTCCCCACAGGAAAAGGGAGTCTGGAGGTCAAAAGAATATGACCAGGAGTCCTCAGGACTCTGGACAGATGGACAGGGTAAGCCAGTGGCTCCCAGAGCATACCTTCCAAGTTTAGCTGAGGCGGCACATGGTCTGACTCATCTGGGCAAAGAAGGTATGTGCAAGTTGGTAAGAGCCTACTGGTGCGCACCAGGATTCTCTTCTCATGCGGGTAAGAGAGCAATGACATGCCTCACCTGCTTGAGGAAGAATATTGGAAAGGCAATACTAACAGAGCCATCCCATATCCCGCCAACAGACGGCCCTTTTCAGGTAATACAAATTGATTTCATACAATTACCACCCTGTAGAAACTGAAAGTATGTGTTGGTTTGTATTGATGTGCTTTCAAATTGGGTAGAAGCGTTCCCCGCTGCCACAAATGCTGCTGTGTTTACTGCAAATAATCTTGTGCAGGAATTTGTGTGCAGGTATGGTATCCCTAGGATAATTGAAAGTGATAGGGGTACCCATTTTACAGGTGAAGTCTTTCAGGTAATGTGCAAATTAATGGGAATTAATAGTAAGCTGCATACTCCGTACCGCCCACAGGCGAGTGCGAAAGTGGAAAGAGTAAACAGCACTATTAAGAACAAGTTGAGCAAAGTGATGGCTGAAACTGGATTGTTGTGGCCAGAAGCTTTGCCACTTGTATTGTACAGCATCAGAACCACTCCCAGGTCGCCTCTTAACCTGTCACCCTTTGAGATTCTTTTTGGTCGACAACCCCATGTAATGATTGACCGCCAGGATGATTTGAAATGCAATAATTAAGTGACTGTAAAGTATTTGGTTAAGATGAGCAAGCAGTTGAGAAATCAAAATAGCAATCTAAAGCTAGTGATTCCTGATCTGCCAGACAGTAATTGTCATGACATTGAACCTGGGGATTATGTAATGATTCAAAATTTTCTACGCTCAGGTTGCCTGATTGACCGGTGGGAAGGACCGTACCAAGTCTTACTAACCAGCACGACAGCATTGAAGGTTGCCGAAAGAGAGACTTGGGTCCACTCGTCCCACTGTAAGAAGGTCGCTGACCCAGAGAAAGCCCGTGACAAAGAGCAGAGTGTAGAGGAAACCATATCACTGGAGTGTCTGTTCCGGGAAGGTTGAGAGGCAGGACTGTTGTCACGGCACCTGAGCACAGAGAACTACAAGATCAGAGGCGGTTGTCGCACCAGTTTTCTTTCCCTTCTAACTATTTCCTTTACCTCCCATTACCACTCTTTCTTTCTCCTCCTGCAAGATGGACTTACCCCAAGAGACTGCGTTCCGGGTTTTCCTGTTGACCCTGTTGTTGACCAGAACAGTCCATTTCGGTGAGAGTACCAGAGAGGTCGAGAAGGGATCTGGAATGGGTTCTGATGACAAGGACGGATTAGTAGAATTCCAAGAGCAACACAGTCATCGAGCAAAGGCGAGTATTAGAAAACGATCTGGTAGTCATGACACTAGGAGACATTGTGAAGGATTGTTAGCTGAGGAGAATTGTATCTGTAGGAATTGTGAAAACATAGTTGAGGACGGGTGCATCCAGAGATGTCAGTCCAGCCTTAATATCAACATGGACCGTCATCCATTGAGTGACTATCACTCATTAGTGGGTAAGGTTTTAAACCAAACGGAATGCTGGGTGTGCTCACAAGTGCCTCAAGGTCAGAGCAAGTCAGGACTAATACCATACTCTTTAACAATAGATGAGGTACTTGAGTTAAGGGGTGGGAGACCGGTGGACAAGAAATGCAATATTTCTAGGCCTCCTAGTTTGAAGCTCCACCAATATCATGTGGATAGGTTCTTAGTATGTTTTAACATTTCCAATCCCCGAAAGCTGGGAAATTGGGAAGTGACATGGAACAACCAAACCATGGCATTTACACACAGAGCCGATAGAATGCCCGTAGACTCAGAACTTATACGCCAAATAGCCGACGGTGGGAGATATTTTCGGTACAGGTATACTCTAGGAAGTAGGACCATGCGGGTTGGAGAAGTATCGCCAGGATACTGTGCGCATATCATACAGCCTGATACGTGTACTGAACAGATGAGAGAGTTAGGGATAGGATTTTTCACCTGGAAGGTTTGTAGTATGGTGATGTCATATTCTGTCCCATATGTTCTCCCCGATGATGCATATTTCATATGTGGGAGGAAGGCGTATAAGTGGCTTGCCCCAAACTCAGAGGGATTGTGTTACATTGGAAGAGTGTTGCCAGAAGTAATGACCATTACCCATGATAAGATGAAAGACGTTCACCCCAATGCTCAAGCTCCTTACACTCACACTCACTACGAACACATTGTTAAGAGACACCTTATAGATAGGACAGAGCACGCAGCCTCTGATTTGATCCACGAATCCACCAGGATTCAATTCCTACTCGCGTTAGATATCACCCGTACCGCCAGAGAAATTATACATTTTAGGTATATTAATGCGCTAGCGAACCTGATAGACAATATCACCAAGATGTATGATGACACCTTCAGGTATACTGGGAGGGAATTGCAAGCTTACAAAACGGAACTGATCCAGCACAGGATGGTTCTCAATTACATCACAGTGGTGACAGGCGGGTATTGTGTCACCCTAGCAACTCAGTATGGTGTGAAGTGCTGCACATATATCACAAACAGCACCGATGACCCAACCGAGGTCATAGATCAAAAGATGGACGATATCTTGCAATTGAAATGGGAGTTCCGAAGGAGACACAACCTTACCCTTACTGCTGTGAGTAATCAACTGACCAGCTGGGTTTCATGGTTGAACCCACGCAATTGGTTCTCAGGTTTAGGAGAATGGGCTCAAAATGTTATCGTGAATGTAGGGAAATTTCTCCTTTGTATCATGGGAGTTGTCATAATGATTGGTTTGATATTTAGATGTGTTCGGATTTGAATGCATTGCAAGCGCAGTACCAGAGTGATGAGTTTGAGGAGCGAGGGCATTGTTACAACAACTGGTTTAATTTATGACCCATCAATCGAGACAATGTTGTGATAAGACGTGAATCCACGGTCCGTTTCTTTCACCCGTTTCTCCTTTGGTAAAAAGACATCCACTCGGAAGAAGATTTTGATGCACATTTCTACAGACCGTTGATGAAATTTCCACAGACCTTTGATGAACTTTTTCACAGACTTTGCGAGACACTTTAGACACTTTAAAAGACTTCGTATGGACACTTGAAAAACTTTGCTTATCACCCACAGCAAAGATACACCTATCCGGACAAGACTTCAACAGACACCCAAGGACAATTACACATTATCATATGAATGTATTTGTGACATATGTTTCTTATCTTCATCTCTACGATCTTCAGGTAGTGACACACATAGTCGACAGGTGATATAGGTACATATATTAGCACTCACATGTTTTCCCCCTCCATGTATCATCAACTAATGTGCACCCCATTTGTTGGAACAAGAAGCCGAAAAGAGCTCGGTAGTGTTTGTTAGCCCACTTACAGACCCTTAATACGGGATAAGAAGGATTTAATGTATACTTCGCAATACCTCGAAGCTTATCTAGAACATGTACGGCACGATGATACATGACCCCTCAGACATGAATTTCATACATACATGCTTTTACTATCCCACTAGGTCATACATTTCCCACCTTCTCCTCTCCTCCCTCCACCCAATCATTTATAGGTATTTCATTGTATTGTATATTTTTCTGCTTAAGTGTTTGGATAGTGGCAGTTATTGTTGACTGCCAAAGGGTGGACTGTCAAAGTCGAAAAATATCATGATGCATATCCCTTGTACTAACCCCTCATGCACATGCACGCTGCTCGTGCACCTGGTCCCCCGTGCGTACACATACCCGCATGTTGCGTAAGAGACGCTCCAGCGTCTCGTGCGCATGAGATGTGTATTTACGGCGGAGTTTGTGAGCGTGTAGCGTGCGACTCGAACGTAGCATATTTAACCCAAATAGTGCATTTTGTAGATAATATTCCCCTAGACCAGTGTTTCCCAACCGCGGTCCTCAAGGCACACTAACAGTCCTGGTTTTTGTGATATCCAGGCTTGAACACAGGTGACGTAATGAGTAGCTCAGTTATTTTTATTTAACCATCTGTGCTGAAGCCTGGATATCACTAAAACCTGCACTGTTGGTGTGCCTTGAGGACCGTGGTTGGGAATGCCTGCCCTAGACCATGTCAGCGCGTATGATTAGTTTAAACAGTTCCTGGACAGAGAGATTCCTCTTTGCATGATAGGAAGGGTCAGATAAAGGTTGAAAGGTGGTGTCTAGTATCCAGCTGTAGGGTATTTTAAGGGTAACATTCCGATGTTAGTTAGGAAAGGATCGCTCGCTCCTGCGTATAGTTATGTACAGAAGTAGATTATGAACATTAACTGTATTTGCTGTAAATTACACATGCAACGGGAATCCTGAGGATACCTCCCACTAGAGCAGTTGGGGAAAGACACAGCCCACCTGTTCAAATCCACCTATGACCTTTGCTGTAATGTAGAGACACATCCCTGTGTCCAATGAACAATGAGATTACAGGGACTATTGTATTGTGAATGTATGTTGTGCATATAAAGACCACTGTTGCCTGGCCAGCCTCAGACTCTGAAGGCTTTCTACCTGAATAGCTGAGGACTGGATCCAGGTCGCGCTTGCGAAAGATTCCCCACGTATGTATATTCTCTGTAGCCATTGTTCATCATTATTCTCTGTTATTCTGTTAGATTTCCTTGTTAGCTTGTAGTGTATAACTTGTATCTGTTTTCCCTTTTTTTCTCTGAATAATCCACTGCGGTGTTAGAGCCGCTGTGGTTTTACCAAAACCCGGTGTTGTGTTTTCACTTTCCTGCAAAGGGCTTTCTTAGCATCTTAATCGCTCTAACAGCATACACATTGGTAAGGTTTTTAGGCATTACCTCGTTACAGTATTTGACTACTAAGGTTTAGAGTATAAGCATATCCTTACATTGTTTTATTAGCAAGGTTTACTGTATATCATTCTGTGAGCGTCCGTGCCACTCGTTTCTCACTCTCACGGCGCAGCGTCTGCTACGCTAATAGCGTAGCAGTACGATACTCGGTACGCCAATAGCGTGCTTGGTACGAAGCGTGAATCCGTGAGCGTACGTGTCGCTCGTGCGTCGCGCCCACGGCCTAGCGTCTGCTACGCTAAGTACGTACCCCTACTGTACTCAGTGCGCAAATAGCGTACTTAGTCCGTAGTGAGTATAATAAGTCTAGCGGCCATAGCGGCTCCACGGTAATAGTGTATAGCTTTATGTTTTAAGGTAATAATTGACATTATCAATTGAGGGCATCATCCGGTTCTCCTCATATCCGCAGCCTAGCAGGACAAGGCAGACTTTTATCTATCAGCAAAGGGCGGGAAGGTAGTATCCCCTGTTAGCCGTTTTGTGGTCGGGGATACACTGGTGCTGATTAGATAAGCGTCTGCTCCGCATGGTTTGTAGGGATGCTGGTGGGATCCGAAAGGTAAGAACGTAAAGCTATTGTTTGTTTTTAAATCTGTTTAATTTCTGTTTGGTGCCAACTGCACACGCAACACACGCAACACACGTAACACACGCACACACCTGTATTTTATTTGTGTATTTTGCATATCTACCCTCTTGTTTACCATTAGCATTGATCACGTGCTGAGAAAATTTGTTGCTATTTTAGTTAAAAGTAAAGAGTAATATTTAAGGGAGTAAGTGTAAAACACACACGCAGCCTGACCCAGTTATAAAGGTTTATACAGGAGATACTGTGTGGTGTTTGGTAAGCGATTATAGTTGAATATCGTTTACATTTATAGAAGCGTGTTATTTGTGTTACTGCGGACATATCCGGCCTTTGTACACGTGTCTCGGACAGCGTGCGAGACTGCGTACGCAACACAAAGGCCTACACACGTGGCGTATTTTACGCAACGTGCGTACAGGTACGCCCACTTAATACAAATCACACAATAGCATTGTTTTAGTTTAAGCAACGCCGTAGCCACGCGATAATAGCACAAATTGATCAGTGTCCAAAATTTAGTTTAAAAGATCCTTCTCTTATTGCATCACCTCTGGGATTAGGCTGTTTCACCTGAATGAAAGTTAATTTTCTATACAGAAAAATCAAAGTGTATATGAGTGAACGAGCGTGTGTATGCAAATAAAGGTTTTGTGAACTCCGGATCCGGGATCCCATAGGACACCAGTGAAGTGAACACTTGGTGGCGTGAGATTGGCTTGCTCACGTTAACGTTGATAAGGTATAAAGGAGCAAGGTAGCAAGTAACAGCAGACCAAGAGGTCGGCGAAGTCAGAAATCCGCTGACTAGGTCAAGCGAAGCTCTGAAAACCGTGGCCTGAGAAAGGTCAGCGATGATAGCGCAGCCCCGGGGGTTTGCGTAGTACCCATATAGGCCCGTTTTGAGAATACGCTCCGGCTGAGGTTTCGCAGCCTAAACAACCGATTCCGTTGGTTGTGCAGCGGATAAGTAACAGTTACTTATACGCAGTGCGACTGTACCGCACGTTACTGTGTGCATTAGTTAGTTCACCTTGATACCCATTACGCAATTTGTGTACAATCGCGGGGTCATAGACGCTAATTGTACACGTAACGTGATTTGTGTAACAGGTTTTCTTTATTTTAAGGGAGTTTCGCTGTTCACTCGGGAAATCTCCAGCAACTGATATTTACTGGGAGGGGTAGCATACTCCCACACGCTCTCAGTAAATAGAGGTTACACAGGGGCCCTAGGTTGGGTACGACCAGCTCTGCGGACAGTGTGTAGGTGTATTGGCCGACGTGGGCGAGAGTGAGTGAGAGCACTTGTTGGACTTTCACCGTTGCCTTATATTGAGTAATTTGGTTTTTGTAGGAATTCGCTGAGAAGACAATACCTGCAAAGAATGGGGGCCAGTTGCTCAAGTAAGGGACGATCAACCAGGGTTCAGGTTGATATTCTGCGGCCCAAAGGGTCGGCGAGGTACATAATGTGTGAGAAATATTGATCACACGCAGAGGTTTTGTGCAATGAATGGGAACGAATGACTGTGGATGATAGGGAACCATTCCCTATGGTAGGCAGTTTTAATCCTGAGGTGTTGCAAAATCTAAGGAGAAGGATATGTCTGATAAAATCCGGAAGACAAAGGATTAGACATTATGATTATTTACAGTTATGGCAACAGGAGGGTGAGATACAACAGGGATTAGCTCAAGCAGCTGGTTCCAACCCTAGCAGGAAACTGATAGCAACTGCACCACCACCACCGTACATTACAGGGGAGAAAATGGCTACAGAGAATGGCATACTGGTATACGATAAAAGTGCACTTAATAAATGTATTGATGGTGATAAGAGTAAAGTAGATAAGTGTATTGATGCTAATGCTAACCCGTGCAAGTTGTATCCCATCTTAAACTTCCCTCAGGACTGCAACCCAGAAGATGAGCCCAGCACGATATCGGCACTCTCTCTAGCAGCCACCATACAAGAAACTCAAGTGGGCACGGCCCAACCAGTAAGAACAGTAGCAAAGGCCCCTAGTGGAGGGACAGGTGAGGTTGTGTCCACAGGTAAGTACGGTACTGTACATTACGCAGAAACAATTGCACCTCACATTGTAGAGTCAACACAAAGTGATGTAATTGAACTGAATCCTGTCAGGGTAATCGCAGTCCCCAATGGAAAGACTGACGCACTGGGAATCACTCCCGTCAGGAACATTGCTATGCATTGCCCCTGGTCCCGGACAGAATTGAGAACAATTATGTCTGAATTTCCCGATCCCAGGAAAGATCTAGCCGCATGTCAAAAGTTTATTAAAGAACTAGGTAACGCTGCCGAACCCAATAACAAAGATTGGAGGACATTGCTGATGGCATGTTTGCCCTCCAATATTGACCCCGTAAATTTCATCGCTGACTGTAAATTAGATGAAGAGGTACCTCTCACTGATGAGTACAATCAGGAGAACGTTAAACGGATCAATCTGCAGTTAGGAGTATATTTCCCAGCTGTTGTCAAATGGAACAAAGTCTTCTCCATTAGACAAAAAGAAGGTGAAACTGCTTCTGACTATTTCCATCGAGCACTGCAGGAAATGGCTAGATATACTGGGATCGAAGACATTAAGGATAATGTGCACCATAGGGAGGTAGCGGTGTCTGTATTAATGGACGGGTTAAAGGAAGTGTTGAGAACCAGGGTACAAACCACTCAACCTAGCTGGAGAGGTATCTCGGTGGCTGCCTTGAGAGAGTCCGCTATTGAGCATGATCGGAACATCATTAGGCACAGGGAGTCACAGGGGGACAAGCTTATGACAGTAAGTATACAGGCCCTTACAACAAGGCCACATCAGCCTAAACCCCAGACCCCTGTTGGTAAGTCGAATGTGATAACATGTTTTAACTGTCAGAGAGAAGGACATTACGCACGAAGCTGTATTTTTAAAGACCCACATAAGGTATAGCGACCCCCTAGACCACAACATGACACACAGTATGACGCACATAGTTGGGATCAGGGACCGCAGAGGAGAAATTATGAACCACATGCAGGGGAAACAAAGAGGTACCCACCAAGGAGAGACTGGCAGGTCTCTGAAAATTCTCAGTTACCTCCCTCACATATTGTAGCTGCCAGCGCGCTGTGGGGAGGTCATCACACACAATAGGGGTGGGTCCACACCTGTAGTCTGCAGCCAGTGAAATTAATTGCGAGCCTCGGAAGTGAACCTGAGGTCACAATTGATGTAGCTGGTAGATCACTACCTTTCCTTGTAGATACGGGGGCGGCCAAGTCAGTGTTAAATTCAACGGTGGGTATGAAAACCACGGGTAAAACAATTCCAGCAATGGGAGTAACAGGGGTAGTACAACACTACCCTTTAAGTAAACCAGCAGAGATTACGATAGGGCCTTTGCAGACCAAGCACTCTTTCCTGCTAGCTGCATCGGCTCTGACTAATCTACTTGGGAGAGATTTACTGTGTAAGATGGGCTGTGTCATATATTGTACTCCTGAAGGTGTTTTCTTAGATATACCCGAGAATCACGCTCAGGAAGTACAGGATATGTTAGACTCCCCACAAAGGTTGATGTCACACACTGCTGTTACAGACAGGTGTCCATCCAATGGTAGAGGAAATGATCTCCCAGATACCGGAGTCCCTGTGGACCAAAGATGGACAAGACACTGGATTGATGGCAAATGTAGCTCCTGTAGTGGTGCAAGTAAAAGATGGTAGGATAGCTCCAAAAATCCCACAGTATCCTCTGAAGCCAGAGGTGGAATTAGGAGTGTACCCAATCATAGAATGCTTGCTGCACAGGGCATCCTAGTTAGGACGTCCAGCACTGCCAATAGTCCCATCTTCCCTGTGAAAAAGAGTGGGGGGAGGGGTTACAGGCTAGTGCAGGATCTAAGGGCGATCAACAAAATAGTTGAGAGCCAATTCCCCGTAGTGCCAAATCCAGCTGTCATCCTTATGCAAATCCCTCCCACTGCTAAATTTTTCACTGTTATTGACCTCTGCTCCGCCTTCTTCTCGGTCCCTCTGCACCCTGACAGCCAATACTTGTTTGCATTCACATACAGAGGAGTACAGTACACCTGGACTCGCTTACAACAAGGTTTCATTGACAGCCCAAGTATTTTCTCACAGGCTTTGCATGACTGTTTACAATCCTTTCAACCTGAGAGCGGATCAATATTAATACAGTATGTAGATGACTTACTGCTGTGTTCTGATTCACTCGAATCGTCCTTGAGAGACACGAAACAGCTTCTGTTTCATCTTTCTGATATGGGACACAAGGTTTCAAAGGATAAATTGCAGTTATGCCAGACCAAGGTAAAATATTTGGGACACTGCTTAACACAAGGACTGAGACAGCTCACCGCTGATAGAATACAGGCGATTCGCGACATGACTCTGCCACAAACCCAGCAACAGATCCGCACTTTCCTAGCAATGTGTGGGTATTGCCGAAACTGGATCCCAGGGTTTTCCATGCTAGCCTTACCTTTGCAAGAGATGGTCTCGTCAAACAAACCAGATCGGATTTCGCACACAGATGAGTCCGAACTGGCATTTGAGAGACTCAAACAGTGCCTATCACAGGCACCAGCATTAGGTATGCCAGATTATGGGAAACCCTTTGAATTGTACGGTACGGAGAGTGCTGGGTGTGCGGCAGGTGTTTTAACCCAGAGACATGGTGATGCCAGCAGGCCGGTAGCTTACTACAGTGCACAATTGGACACCGTAGCACGGTCTCTCCCCACATGCTTGCAAAGTGTTGCAGTGATAGCATTGCTAGTGAGTAAAAGCGAAGTTGTAGTGTTGGGACACAACCTGACCATCCATACACCTCATGCAGTGTCAGCCTTACTGAATTCTGCCCAAACCAGATACGTCTCATCTGCACGGTTTACAAGGTGGGAATTAGCACTAATGGCCCCTGTAAACATAACCATAAGGAGATGCAGCGCCATTAATCCTGCAACGTATATCCGAGGTGTGCCTGGACAGGCACAAAGGGTGGGGGATGAGAGTGATGGTGAAGGAGGATTTAGTACAGACACTGACACACATGATTGTATGGAATATTTAAGCCAAACTTTCACTGCAAGGCCCGACATCAGTGACAACCCACTGGAAGGCGTAGACTTTACTTTTTACACTGACGGTAGTTGCCACAGACAGACGGACTCGGGAGACTTGTGCACTGGATACGCAGTCGTAGATGACAAAGGTACTATAGAAGTTGAACCCCTGGGCCCACCACACTCAGCACAAGTTGCTGAGCTGGTCGCCCTAACCAGAACGTGTGAATTGGCTAAGGGTAAGTCAGCCAATATGTACACGGATTCTAGGTATGCCTTTGGAGTAGTGCATGATTTCGGGGCCCTATGGCGCCTCAGAAATTTCATGACGGCAGCTGGCACACCCGTGGCGCATGCGACCCACATCAAAAGACTCCTAGCAGCGATACAGGAACCTGACAGAGTGGCTGTTATCAAGTGCAAAGCACACACGTACAGCCAAGACCCAGTGTCACTTGGTAACAGCCGGGCAGACGAAGCTGCTAAATCAGCAGCCAGCACCCCCATACAGACAGACATCACACAACTGATGGTATTCAATACTGTCAACACACAGAAATTGAGTGAAATGCAAAATTTGTGTTCCCCACAGGAAAAGGCAGTCTGGAGGTCAAAAGGATATGACCAGGAGTCCTCAGGACTCTGGACAGATGGACAGGGTAAGCCAGTGGCTCCCAGAGCATACCTTCCAAGTTTAGCTGAGGTGGCACATGGTCTGACTCATCTGGGCAAAGAAGGTATGTGCAAGTTGGTAAGAGCCTACTGGTGCGCACCAGGATTCTCTTCTCATGCGGGTAAGAGAGCAATGACATGCCTTACCTGCTTGAAGAAGAATATTGGAAAGGCAATACCAACAGAAGCATCCCATATCCCGCCAACAGACGGCCCTTTTCAGGTAATACAAATTGATTTCATACAATTACCACCCTGTAGAAACTAAAAGTATGTGTTGGTTTGTATTGATGTGTTTTCAAATTGGGTAGAAGCATTCCCCGCTGCCACAAATACTGCTGTGTTTACTGCAAAGAAAATTGTGCAGGAATTTGTGTGCAGGTATGGTATCCCTAGGATAATTGCAAGTGATAGGGGTACCCATTTTACAGGTGAAGTCTTTCAGGTAATGTGCAAATTAATGGGAATTAATAGTAAGCTGCATACTCCGTACCGCCGACAGGCGAGTGCGAAAGTGGAAAGAGTAAACAGCACTATTAAGAACAAGTTGAGCAAAGTGATGGCTGAAACTGGATTGTTGTGGCCAGAAGCTTTGCCACTTGTATTGTACAGCATCAGAACCACTCCCAGGTCCCCTCTTAACCTGTCACCCTTTGAGATTCTTTTCGGTCGACAACCCCATGTAATGGTTGCCTGATTGACCGGTGGGAAGGACCGTACCAAGTCTTACTAACCAGCACGACAGCATTGAAGGTTGCCGAAAGAGAGACTTGGGTCCACTCGTCCCACTGTAAGAAGGTCGCTGACCCAGAGAAAGCCCGTGACAAAGAGCAGAGTGTAGAGGAAACCATATCACTGGAGTGTCTGTTCCGGGAAGGTTGAGAGGCAGGACTGTTGTCACGGCACCTGAGCACAGAGAACTACAAGATCAGAGGCGGTTGTCGCACCAGTTTTCTTTCCCTTCTAACTATTTCCTTTACCTCCCATTACCACTCTTTCTTTCTCCTCCTGCAAGATGGACTTACCCCAAGAGACTGCGTTCCGGGTTTTCCTGTTGACCCTGTTGTTGACCAGAACAGTCCATTTCGGTGAGAGTACCAGAGAGGTCGAGAAGGGATCTGGAATGGGTTCTGATGACAAGGACGGATTAGTAGAATTCCAAGAGCAACACAGTCATCGAGCAAAGGCGATTATCAGAAAACAATCTGGTAGTCATGACACTAGGAGACATTGTGAAGGATTGTTAGCTGAGGAGAATTGTATCTGTAGGAATTGTGAAAACATAGTTGAGGACGGGTGCATCCAGAGATGTCAGTCCAGCCTTAATATCAACATGGACCGTCATCCATTGAGTGACTATCACTCATTAGTGGGTAAGGTTTTAAACCAAACGGAATGCTGGGTGTGCTCACAAGTACCTCAAGGTCAGAGCAAGTCAGGACTAGTACCATACTCTTTAACAATAGATGAGGTACTTGAATTAAGGGGTGGGAGACCGATGGACAAGAAATTTAATATTTCTAGGCCTCCTAGTTTGAAGCTCCACCAATATCATGTGGATAGGTCCTTAGTATGTTTTAACATTTCCAATCCCCGAAAGCCGGGAAATTGGGAAGTGACATGGAACAACCAAACCATGGCATTTTCACACAGAGCCGATAGAATGCCCGTAGACTCAGAACTTATACGCCAAATAGCCGATGGTGGGAGATATTTTCGGTACAGGAATACTCTAGGAAGTAGGACCATGCG
This sequence comes from Pseudophryne corroboree, assembly GCF_028390025.1. Classification (NCBI taxonomy): domain Eukaryota; kingdom Metazoa; phylum Chordata; class Amphibia; order Anura; family Myobatrachidae; genus Pseudophryne; species Pseudophryne corroboree. Next base: position 625,166,595 of record NC_086447.1, on the reverse strand, counting down.
GGTTGGAGAAGTATCGCCAGGATACTGTGCGCATATCATACAGCCTGATAGGTGTACTGAACAGATGAGAGAGTTAGGGATAGGATTTTTCACCTGGAAGGTTTGTAATATGGTGATGTCATATTCTGTCCCATATGTTCTCCCCGATGATGCATATTTCATATGTGGGAGGAAGGCGTATAAGTGGCTTGCCCCAAACTCAGAGGGATTGTGTTACATTGGAAGAGTGTTGCCAGAAGTAATGACCATTACCCATGATAAGATGAAAGACGTTCACTGCAATGCTCAAGCTCCTTACACTCACACTCACTACGAACACATTGTTAAGAGACACCTTATAGATAGGACAGAGCAGGCAGCCTCTCATTTGATCCACGAATCCACTGGGATTCAATTCCTATGCGCGTTAGATATCACCCGTACCGCCAGAGGAATTATAAATTTTATGTATATTCATGCGCTAGCGAACCTGATAGACAATATCACCGAGATGTATGATGACACCTTCAGGTATACTGGGAGGGAATTGCAAGCTTACAAAACGGAACTGATCCAGCACAGGATGGTTCTCAATTACATCACAACGGTGACAGGCGGGTATTGTGTCACCCTAGCAACTCAGTATGGTGTGAAGTGCTGCACATATATCACAAATAGCACCGATGACCCAACCGAGGTCATAGATCAAAAGATGGACGATATCTTGCAATTGAAATGGGAGTTCCGAAGGAGACACAACCTTACCCTTACTGCTGTGAGTAATTAACTGACCAGCTGGGTTTCATGGTTGAACCCACGCAATTGGTTCTCAGGTTTAGGAGAATGGGCTCAAAATGTTATCGTGAATGTAGGGAAATTTCTCCTTTGTATCCTGGGAGTTGTCATAATGATTGGTTTGATATTTAGATGTGTTCGGATTTGAATGCATTGCAAGCGCAGTACCAGAGTGATGAGTTTGAGGAGTGAGGGCATTGTTACAACAACTGGTTTAATTTATGACCCATCAATCGAGACAATGTTGTGATAAGACGTGATTCCACGGTCCGTTTCTTTCACCCGTTTCTCCTTTGTTTTTCTCCAAGGTAAAAAGACATCCACTCGGAAGAAGATTTTGATGCACATTTCTACAGACCGTTGATGAAATTTCCACAGACCTTTGATGAACTTTTTCACAGACTTTGCGAGACACTTTAGACACTTTAAAATACTTCGTATGGACACTTGAAAAACTTTGCTTATCACCCACAGCAAAGATACACCTATCCGGACAAGACTTCAACAGACACCCAAGGACAATTACACATATTATCATATGAATGTATTTGTGACATATGTTTCTTATCTTCATCTCTACGATCTTCAAGTAGTTACACACATAGTCGACAGGTGATATAGGTACATATATTAGCACTCACATGTTTTCCCCCTCCATGTATCATCAACTAATGTGCACCCCATTTGTTGGAACAAGAAGCCGAAAAGAGCTCGGTAGTGTTTGTTAGCCCACTTACAGACCCTTAATACGGGATAAGAAGGATTTAATGTATACTTCGCAATACCTCGAAGCTTATCTAGAACATGTACGGCACGATGATACATGACCCCTCAGACATGAATTTCATACATACATGCTTTTACTACACCCAGTAGGTCATACATTTCCCACCTTCTCCTCTCCTCCCTCCACCCAATCATTTATAGGTATTTCATTGTATTGTATATTTTTCTGCTTAAGTGTTTGGATAGTGGCAGTTATTGTTGACTGCCAAAGGGTGGACTGTCAAAGTCGAAAAATATCATGATGCATATCCCTTGTACTAACCCCTCATGCACATGCACGCTGCTCGTGCACCTGGTCCCCCGTGCGTACACATACCCGCATGTTGCGTAAGAGACGCTCCAGTGTCTCGTGCGCATGAGATGTGTATTTACGGCGGAGTTTGTGAGCATGTAGCGTGCGACTCGAACGTAGCATATTTAACCCAAATAGTGCATTTTGTAGATAATATTCCCCTAGACCATGTCAGCGCATATGATTAGTTTAAACAGTTCTTGGACAGAGAGATTCCTCTTTGCATGATAGGAAGAGTCAGATAAAGGTTGAAAGGTAGTGTCTAGTATCCAGCTGTAGGGTATTTTAAGGGTAACATTCCGATGTTAGTTAGGAAAGGATCGCTCGCTCCTGCGTATAGTAATGTACAGAAGTAGATTATGAACATTAACTGTATTTGCTGTAAATTACACATGCGGCGGGAATCCTGAGGATACCTCCCACTAGAGCAGTTGTGGAAAGACACAGCCCACCTGTTCAAATCCACCTATGACCTTTGCTGTAATGTAGAGACACATCCCTGTGTCCAATGAACATTGAGATTACAGGGACTATTGTATTGTGAATGTATGTTGTGTATATAAAGACCACTGTTGCCTGGCCAGCCTCAGACTCTGAAGGCTTTCTACCTGAATAGCTGAGGACTGGATCCAGGTCGCTTGCGAAAGATTCCCCACGTATGTATATTCTCTGTAGCCATTGTTCATCATTATTCTCTGTTATTCTGTTAGATTTCCTTGTTAGCTTGTAGTGTATAACTTGTATCTGTTTTCCCTTTTTTTCTCTGAATAATCCACTGCGGTGTTAGAGCCGCTGTGGTTTTACCAAAACCCGGTGTTGTGTTTTCACTTTCCTGCAAAGGGCTTTCTTAGCGTCTTAATCGCTCTAACAGCATACACATTGGTAAGGTTTTTAGGCGTTACATCGTTACAGTATTTGACTACTAAGGTTTAGAGTATAAGCATATCCTTTGTCAAAGTCAGAAAAATATCACGCTACACACTGCCATATATGCACCTCAAGCGAGTGCCTGCTGCGTGTGCATGAGCCCTCCCGTGCATGCGCATACTCCCAGTTGCGTGCACCCGCAGGCGCGCGGTATGCGCATTTACGGTAGAGTTTATGTTCGTCTAGCGGGCGACTCAATCGTAACATATTTTATTCATATAATGTATTTTGTAGATTATGGTCCCTTTGATAGAATCTGAAAGTTTAGTTAATGTAGTATGTTCAGAGACAAGGAGATCCCTCTTTGTTTGATATGAAGGGTCAGACAGGGGTTACACAGTGGTGTTTAGTATCCATCGGAAGAGAATATAATTAGCAATATTCCGGTGTTGGTTTGAAGCGGATTAATCGCTCGTGCGTATAGTTATGGACATAAGAAGTTTATGGACATTTACTATATTTGCACTTTATTACCCATGCAGCGGGAAACCCAGTTTCCCACCCACCTGAGCAGTTAGAAATAGTCACAGCCCACCTGTATGAACCAACCTATGACCTTTTGTTATAATGCGAAGACGAATTCCTGTGTCCAATGAACAATAAGAATGTAGGGGCCATTGTACTGTATTGTGTGTGGTGTATAAAAGGACAAGCCGATCTGGGCCAGCTCTCTACTCTCTTCAACGGTTCTCATTGCTGATACTCGGGAGCTGGATATCCAGAAAAGGCGCTTGCGATTGTTTCCCCTGGTGCGTAAGTTCTCTGCAACCATATTGTCTCTTATTTAATGTTATAAGCCATTCTCTCTCTCTCCTTTCCCCCTTTAAATGTAATTGTATCTGTATTGTATTTTATGTGTAGTTATCTGGTTAGGTATTTTATGTTATCTTGGTAGTGTATAACTTGTATTGTATTATTCTTTTGCAATTGAACGTTCATTCATTTCCTTAAAAGGCGTTAGACCCTTAGACCGGTATTTGACTGTTTATTATATTGCTAAGGGGTTCTCTGAGCGTCACATACGCTCATACAGCTTTTAAACTAACAAGGTTACACTGTGTTGCATTTACACCTTATCACTGCACAAGGGTTTACAGTATAAGTACATTGTTTATGGTATAGTTATAAAGGTTTAACACTGTGAGCGTCAGCGCCGCTTGTGATCTCCTCGTGGTCCCGAGCGTCCGCTACGCTGATAGCGTATCATTACGTTAGTCGGCAGCCCATAGCGTGCTTGCCTGTACGCACTAAGCCGTGAGCGAACGTGCCGCTTGTGCGTCTCATCCACGGCTAAGCGTTCGTTACGCTACGTGCGTACTCATACGGTATTACATATGCCAATTGCGTACTGTGTTCTTTAACCTTTTAGCGTGTTTTATACAAGGTATAGAATAGGCATTGTCAATTGGGGACTCGCCCGCTCTTCACATATCTGCACTAGGTAATTTCAGCAGACATTATCGATCAGCAAAAGGTAGGAGGTAATATTCCTCGTAGTGCTGACCAGATAAGCGCCTGCTTCAATTAGTAAGGAGTGCTGAAGGAATCCAGAACCGAAAGGTAGGAACAGTACGTTATTGTCTTTTTAAAACCTGTTTAGTTTCTGTTTTGCGAACATACGCATAAATACACACACCTGTATTCCTGAGTTAGTAGTATTTGTCCGTATTTCACTCTCCTGATTGCCACACATTAGTGATAACGTGTTGAGACATTTGTTGTTATTAATAGTTAAAAGTAATATTTAAGGAAATAATTGTAAAAGGCACGCACACAGTCTCGCCTAAGAATACAAGGGAGATTTGGGTGGTGTATAGTGAATGATTACTGTTAAAGATCATTCACATTGATAAACGTGTAGTGTGTAACTGTGGACGTACTTGGTCTGTGTACACGTGTCCTTACAAGGGCAGGGCGTACGCAGCAAGGGTCGACGCACGGAGCGTGTATCACGCAACGGAGCGTACGGATACGCCCACATGATACAAACCGCACTATAGTTTAGTAAGCGATAAGGAAAAAACGCGAAAATAACACAAATCTATCTCAAATCCAAAAGTTTAAAAGTTAAAAGAAAAAGACTTTCTCTGTTGCAATTCTTCTGGGTTAAGCTAATACCGAATGAAAGGATTTCTGCGCAGAAATAAAAATTAAAGTGTACATGTGGTAAGAGTGTGTGTATATATAAGATTTCTCTTTTATTACGGAAGTGGGAACCATAGGCCAGTAGAAAAAGATACACCAGCGAGAGTGATATCGTGGGGTGGCTTGGGAGGTGTCCCTTGTTAGACTCGACACATTAATGAGCAGTAGAGTCTGCTGTACATAAAAGACCAGGAGGTCACGGACCAGGAGGTCACAGAACAAGAGGTTCAGGTACAGCAGACTAGAAGTAGAGAGCACAACCGAAGAGGGGTTGGTGCGAGACCCATATAGCCCAAAGAAGCTCAAGGCTGAAGGAATTCGCAGCAGAAATTTTCGATTCCACTGATCGTTCCGCACATAAGATTAGTTGCTTGTGTGCAGATACGATTGTACCGCATGTGATTGTGTGCATTAGCGTGTCTTGAATTCAAAAGAACGCTACTTGCACATTGTTAACGTGATTTGTGTAATTTTTTTTATTTTAAGGGAAGTAGCCTGATCACTCAGGGACATTCCAGCGACTGACACTTGCTGGGGAGGGTAAGACACTCCCACACGCCCGAGCAAGTAGACGTACTTAGGTGCCCTAGGCTGGGTGCGGAACCTCTGGGAACTTTGGTCGCCGTATTGGCCAGCGTGGACGGGAGTTAAGTGGGCGGACTTCGGAGCAAAACCCCCACCGCAGCCTTACCCCGAGCATCTTGGTTTTTGTAAGGGTTGCCGGAGACCCTGATTTGAAGTCAGAGGTAGTGAAAGCAGCACCTGCAGAGATGGGGGCCAGTTGTTCTGGTAAGGGGCGATCAACCCAGGTTCGGGTTGATTTGGTAAACCGACCAATCGGGTCGGCAAGGTATATCATGTGTGAGAAATATGGTCATCACACAGAAATGTTGTGCAATGAATGGGAAAGGATGACTGTGCATGACGGGGAAAAGTTTCCCCGGGTAGGTAGTTTTAACCCAGAAGTGTTACAGAATTTAAGGAGAAGAGTTTGTCTGATTAAGTCTTCAAAAAAGTGTATTAGACATTATGATTATTTAACATTGTGGCAACAGGAAGGTGAAATACAAAGGGGGTTGGCGCAAGCCACTGGATCTAACCCTATCAGGAAACTGATAGCCACTGCTCCCCCACCACCATACATACCTGGAGAGAAATTGGTTGCAGAGAATGGCACTCAGGGTCATGTTAACTGTGTAGAAGTTAAGGATAATGTAACCAAAGTAATTAATGCTAACACTAATCCGTGCAAGTTGTACCCTGTTTTGAACTTTCCCCAGGATTGTGACCAAGAGGATGAGCCCACAACAATATCAGCACTCTCCCTAGCAGCCACCATATCAGAAACAGCAGTAGGCACGACTCATCCCGTAAGATTAGCATCAAAGGCCCCTAGCGGAGGGACAGGTGAGGTCGTATCGACTGGTAAGTACGGCACCATGCACTACGCTGAAACCATTTCACCAAGTATTGTAGAATCTACACAGACAGATGTTATTAGGCTTAATCCCGTTAGGGTAATAGCAGTGCCAAATGGGAAGACTGATACTTCAGGGGCAACCCCGATCAGAAACATCGCCATGCACTGTCCCTTTTCCCGAACGGAATTAAGGTCAATGATGTCTGAATTCCCTGATCCTAGAAAAGATTTAGCTGCATGTCAAAAATATATTAGAGAACTAGGAAATTCTGCAGAGCCAAATAACAAAGATTGGAGGACAGTTTTGAGGGCATGTTTACCCCCCAGTGTTGATCCGTTAAAGTTTATCGCTGATTGCAAGTTAGATGAGGAAGTACCACTAACAGATGAGTATAATCAGGATAATGTAAAGAGAATCAATTTACAGTTAGGAGTATATTTTCCTGCAGTTGTAAAGTGGAATAAAATCTTTACAATAAAACAAAAAGAAGGTGAATCCACATCAGAGTATTTTCACCGGGCTCTGCAGGATATGGCTAGGTACACTGGTATAGATGACATTAAAACAAATGTACACCACAGGGAAGTAGCTGTTTCAGTATTGATGGACGGTCTAAAAGAGGTTTTAAGGAATAGAATACAAACCACTAGGCCTGATTGGAGAGGTATGTCGGTGGATGCATTGGGAGAGGCTGCTGCTGGGCATGATCGGAATATCATCAGACAAGGGAGTCACAGAGTGATAAGTTAATGGCTGTGAGCATACAGGCCCTCACTACCCGGCCACTTCAGCCCAGAACTGTGACCCCTGTGGGTAAGTCAAGAGGTATAAAATGTTATAGTTGTCACAGAGAGGGACACATAGCACGTGATTGTAAAGTAGGACCAATACAAAATTCATATCAACCCTATAGACAACGACCTGATACGAGACACTGGGATCAAGGACCGAAAGGGCGGAGTTATGAGCCACATGCAGGGGAAACAAAAAGGTATCCCCCAAGAAGAGACTGGCAAATCTCTGATAGTTCCCATCTACCCCCACCACAAGTAATTGCTGCCAGCGCGATTCAGGGAGGTCACCATACCCAATAGGGGTGTGGCCACACCTGTAATCTGCAGCCAGTGAAATTGATTGCAAGTCTTGGAAGTGAACCCGAGATCACAATTGATGTAGCTGGTAAATCATTAAATTTCCTTGTAGATACGGGGGCGGCCAAATCAGTGATAAATTCGACAGTGGGCATGAGAACCACTGGTAAAACAATTCCAGCCATGGGAGTAACGGGAGTAGTACAACACTTTCCTGTTAGCAAACCAGCAGAGATTACAATAGGGCCCTTGCATACCAAGCATTCCTTTTTGCTGGCTGCATCGGCACCGACTAATCTCCTGGGAAGATATTTATTGTGTAAAATGGGGTGCGTCATTTATTGTACTCCTGAAGGTGTATTCTTAGACATACCTGAGAATCACGCTCAGGAAGTACGAGACATGCTAGACTCCCCATCAAAATTAATGTCACAGACCGTTATGATAAATAGGAGTTCATCCCAGGTAGAAGAAATGACATCCCAAATACCAGAGTCACTTTGGACTAAAGATGGACAAGACACTGGATTAATGGCAAACGTAGCTCCAGTAGTTGTGCAAGTAAAAGATGGTAGGATAGCTCCAAAAATCCCACAATACCCTCTGAAGCCAGAGGTGGAGTTAGGAGTATACCCCGTAATAGAGCGCTTGCTACAACAGGGCATTCTGGTAAGAACATCCAGCACTGCCAATAGTCCCATCTTCCCTGTGAAAAAGAGTGGGGGGAGGGGTTACAGGCTAGTGCAGGATCTAAGGGGGATTAACAAAATAGTTGAGAGTCAGTTCCCCGTAGTGCCAAATCCAGCTGTCATCCTTATGCAAATCCCTCCCACTGCAAAATGTTTCACTGTTATTGACCTCTGCTCCGCCTTCTTCTCAGTACCTCTGCACCCTGACAGCCAATATTTGTTTGCATTCACATACAGAGGAGTCCAATACACATGGACTCGATTACCACAAGGTTTCATAGACAGCCCAAGTATATTTTCACAGGCTTTGCATGATTGTTTACAGTCTTTCCAACCAGAGAGTGGATCAGTATTGATACAGTATGTGGATGATCTACTACTATGTTCAGATTCACTGGAAGCGTCCCTGAAAGATACGAAACAGCTCCTGTTTCATCTTTCAGACACAGGACACAAGGTTTCCAAAGACAAGTTGCAATTATGCCAGACTAAAGTAAAATATCTGGGACACTGTCTGACACAAGGACTGAGACACCTGACCGCTGATAGAATTCAAGCAATTCGAGATATGACTCTGCCACAAACCCAGCAACAGATCAGAACATTTCTAGGAATGTGTGGGTATTGCCGTAACTGGATCCCAGGTTTTTCCATTCTGGCATTACCTTTGCAGGAGATGGTCTCATCAAACAAACCTGATCGGATTTCGCATACAGACGAATCCGAGATGGCATTTGAGAGACTTAAACAGTGCCTAACGCAGGCACCAGCATTAGGTATGCCAGATTATGGGAAACCCTTTGAGCTGTACGGAACAGAAAGTGCTGGTTGCGCGGCAGGCGTCCTAACCCAAAAGCACGGTGATGCCAGCAGGCCGGTAGCATACTACAGCGCTCAGCTAGATACGGTAGCGCGATCCCTCCCCACATGCTTGCTAAGTGTTGCAGCGATAGCATTGCTAGTTATAAAAAGCGAAGATGTAGTGCTAGGACACAACCTCACAATTTATACACCGCATGCAGTGTCAGCCTTGCTAAATTCTGCTTAAACCAGACACGTCTCATCAGCGCGGTTTACAAGATGGGAATTGGCATTAATGGCCCCCGTAAACATTACCATAAAGAGATGCAGTGCATTAAATCCTGCAACGTATCTCCCAGGTGTGCCTGCACAGGCACAAAGGGTGGAGGATGAGAGTGATGGGGAAGGAGGATTTAATACAGGAGATGACATGCATGATTGTATGGAGTATTTGACCCAAAATTTCACGGCAAGGCCTGACATCAGTGACAACCCACTGGAAGATGTAGATCTTACTTTCTACACTGACGGTAGTTGTCACAGACAGACGGACTCGGGAGACTTGTGTACTGGATACGCAGTCGTAGATGACTAAGGCACCATAGAAGCAGAACCGCTAGGCCCACCTCACTCAGCCCAGGTTGCTGAACTGGTTGCCCTGACCAGAGCATGTGAATTGGCTAAGGGCAAGTCAGCCAATATCTACACCGATTCTAGATACGCCTTCGGGGTAGTCCATGATTTCGGAGCCCTATGGTGCCTCAGAAATTTCATGACGGCAGCTGGTACACCGGTAGCGCATGCAGCTCACATCAAAAGGCTTCTAACAGCGATACAGGAACCCGACAGAGTGGCTGTTATCAAGTGTAAAGCACATACATATAGCCAAGACCCAGTATCACTTGGTAACAGCCGAGCAGACGAAGCTGCTAAGTTAGCAGCTGGTACCCCCAGACAGACAGACACCACACAACTGATGGTATTTAATACCGTCAACACACAGAAATTGTGTGACATGCAAAATTTGTGTTCCACACAGGAAAAGGCAGTTTGGAGGGCAAAGGGATATGGCCAGGAGTCCTCAGGACTCTGGACAGATGGACAGGGTAAACCAGTGGCACCCAGAGCATACCTTCCAAGTTTGGCTGAAGCAGCACATGGGCTGACTCATCTAGGCAAGGAAGGGATGTGCAAGTTGGTAAGAGCATATTGGTGCGCCCCAGGATTTTCTTCCCATGCGGGAAAGAGAGCAATGTCATGCCTCACCTGCTTGAGGAAGAATATCGGAAAGGCAATACCAACAGAACCATCTCATATCCCACCTACAGGCGGCCCTTTTCAGGTAATACAAATTGATTTTATACAATTACCCCCTTGTCGAAATTTGAAGTATGTACTAGTTTGTATAGATGTGTTTTCAAATTGGGTCGAAGCATTTCCTGCGACCACAAATACCGCAATGTTTACTGCTAAGAAAATTGTACAGGAATTTGTGTGTAGATATGGTATCCCTAGAATAATTGAAAGTGATAGGGGTACCCATTTTACAGGTGATGTCTTCCAAGGAATGTGTAAGTTGATGGGAATTGATAGTAAGCTGCACTCTCCGTACCGCCCCCAGGCGAGTGCGAAGGTAGAAAGAGTGAACAGCACTATTAAAAATAAATTGAGCAAAGTTATGGCGGAAACAGGATTGACATGGCCAGAAGCTTTGCCCCTTGTATTATACAGCATCAGAACCACTCCCAGGTCCCCTCTTAATCTGTCCCCTTTTGAAATTCTGTTTGGTCGACAACCGCATGTCATGATTAACCCTCAGGATGATTTGAAGTGTAACAATGAAGTGACTGTAAAGTATTTGGTTAAGATGAGTAAACAGCTAAAGAATCAGAATGATAATTTGAAGTTAGTGATTCCTGATCTGCCAGATAGTAATTGTCATGACATTGAACCTGGGGATTATGTAATGATACGGAATTTTCTACGCTCAGGTTGCCTTATTGACAGATGGGAAGGACCATACCAAGTCTTATTGATTAGCACGACAGCATTGAAGGTTACCGAGAGAGAGACTTGGGTTCATTCGTCCCATTGTAAGAAGGTTGCTGATCCAGAGAGGTCCCGTGATAAAGAACAGACGGTAGAGGAAGTTGTATCACTGGAGTGTCTGTTTCAGGAGGACTGAGACGGCACCTGAGCATTGAGAATAATAAGATCGGAGGCAGTTGTCGATTCCCTGTTCCCTTTTATGGTTTTTCTCCACTTCCCATCCCATCTCCCTCAATTGTTTCTTTCCCCCTTCTCATTCTTCTCCATTTCCTCCAATAAGACGGACTTGCCCCAAGAGACTGTGATCCGGATTTTCCTGTTGACCATGATGTTGACCAGAGCAGTCTGTTCCGGCGAGAGTACCATGGAGGTCGAAAGAGGTTCTGGAATGGGTTCTGATGACAGAGATGGAGGCGTAGATTTCCAAGAACAACATAATCACCGAGTAAAGGCGAGTATCAGAAAACGATCTGGTAGCATTGACAATAGAAGAAATTGTGAAGGATTGTTAGCTGAAGAGAACTGTATCTGTAGACTCTGTGACAGTGTAGTTAAGGATGGGTGTATCAAGAAATGTCAGTCCAGTTTTAATATCCACATGGACCGGCATCCATTGAGTGACTATCACTCCTTAGTGGGTAAAGTGTTATATCAGACAGATTGTTGGGTATGCTCTCAAGTACCTCAAGGCCATAGCAAATCAGGATTAGTGCCCTTCCCTTTAACTATAGGGGAGGTACTTGAGCTAAGTGGTGGGAGGCCGGTGGACAGGAGGTTTAATATCTCCAGTCCTCCTAGTTTGAAGCTCCACCAATATCATGTGGATAGATCCCTAGTATGTTTTAACATTTCCAATCCCCGAAAGCCGGGAAATTGGGAAGTGTCATGGAATAACCAAACCATGACCTTTTCATACAGAGCCGATAGAATGCCAACAGATACAGAACTTATACGCCACATAGCCGGTAGTGGAAAATATTTCCGATATAGGTATACCCTAGGAAGTAGGACCATGAGAGTTAGAGAGGTATCACCAGGATACTGTGCACATATCGTACAAACTGATACGTGTACTAAACAGATGGGAGAATTAGGGTTAGGAGATTTCATATGGAAAATGTGTAATATGGTAATGTCCTACTCCGTCCCATATGTTCTCCCCGATGATGCATATTTCATATGCGGGAGGAAGGCGTATAAGTGGCTTGCCCCAAACTCAGAAGGGTTATGTTATATTGGAAAAGTACTGCCTGAGGTAATGACCGTATCCCACACTAAAATGAAGGATATTCACTGCAGTGCCCAAGCTCCTTATACTCACACTCATTACGAACACATCGTTAAACGGCACCTAATAGAAAGAACAGAGCATCCGGCCTCTGACCTGATCAATGAATCCACCGGGATTCAATTCCTAATCGCGTTAGATATCACGCGTACCGCCAGAGGAGTGATAAATTATAAATACATATCTGCGCTTGCAAATTTATTAGACAATATCACTGAAATGTATGATGACACATTCAGGTATACCGGAAGGGAGCTCCAAGCTTATAAAACAGAACTGGTTCAGCATAGGATGATTCTCAATTATCTCACAGCTGTGACAGGCGGGTATTGTGTTACCCTAGCGACTCAGTATGGAATAAAGTGCTGCACATATATTACCAACAGCACCGAGGACCCGGTCGAGGTCATAGACAAAAAGATGGATGACATTTTGCAATTAAAATGGGAGTTCCGAAGGAAACACAATCTCACCCTTGCCGCTGTGGGTAATGAGCTGACCAGTTGGGTGTCATGGTTGAACCCACGAAATTGGTTCTCTGGTTTAGGAGAATGGACTCAAGGAATTATCATGGATATAGGGAAATTTCTTTTGTGTACTCTGGGTGTCATCATATTGGTCGGTCTGATATTTAGATGCGTTCGGGTTTTAACAAAGTGTAAACGTAGCGCCCGAGTGATGAGTTTAAGAAGTGAAGATACTGTAATAACAACAACTGATTTGGTTTATGACCCAACGATAGAGACAATGTTGTGATGAAAATGTGATTCCACGGTCCGTTTCTTTCACCCGTTTCTCCTTTGTTTTCCTCCAAGGTAAAAAGACATCTGCTTGGAAGAAGAATTTGACAACCTTTTACACAGACAATTGATGGACAATGCCATAGACCCCCATATCCCTAGTACTTTAAATTTTACGCTAGCCCAACACTTTTTGTAAGTCTATGGACATTGATAAAGCTTTGCTCGCATTGTTGGCAAAAGCATCGGGAGACTACAGTCAACATGTACATCGAGACAAGACAAGACAAGACAAGACACAAGACAAGACCTCAATCAGCAAATGTATATTAAACTCACATAGTTTATCACTGCATTTACCATAATTGTTCTTTATCCTCATCTCTACAACCTTCAGGTAATAACACACATAGTCGATAGGGAATATAGGCACAGATATCAGCACTCACATATTCCCCCATTCATGTATCATCAACTAAAATGTGCTCCCCCATTTTGTTGCAACCAAATGCCGAAGAGAGCTCGGTAAAGTTTGACAGCCCATCCACAGACCCGTACCACGGGATAAGAAGGAATTCAAATGTATACTTCGCAATACCTCGAAGCTTGATTTAAAACTCGTACGGCACGATGATACATGACCCCCCAAACATGGATTCATACACACATGCTTCTGCTATCTCACTAGGTCATACCCTTTTCCTACCTTCTCCTCTCCTCCCCTACCCAATCATAGAAATGTATTATACATGACATATATTTTTCTTTTTTTGAAATATTTTAGGAAGTGGCAGTTATTGGTGACTGCCAAAGGGTGGACTGTCAAAGTCAGAAAAATATCACGCTACACACTGCCATATATGCACCTCATGCGAGTGCCTGCTGCGTGTGCATGAGCCCTCCCGTGCGTGCGCATACTCCCAGTTGCGTGCACCCGCAGGCGCGCGGTATGCGCATTTACGGTAGAGTTTATGTTCGTCTAGCGGGCGACTCAATCGTAACATATTTTATTCATATAATGTATTTTGTAGATTATGGTCCCTTTGATAGAATCTGAAAGTTTAGTTAATGTAGTATGTTCAGAGACAAGGAGATCCCTCTTTGTTTGATACGAAGGGTCAGACAGGGGTTACACAGTGGTGTTTAGTATCCATCGGAAGAGAATATAATTAGCAATATTCCGGTGTTGGTTTGAAGCGGATTAATCGCTCGTGCGTATAGTTATGGACATAAGAAGTTTATGGACATTTACTATATTTGCACTTTATTACCTATGCGGCGGGAAACCCAGTTTCCCACCCACCTGAGCAGTTAGAAATAGTCACAGCCCACCTGTATGAACCAACCTATGACCTTTTGTTATAATGCGAAGACGAATTCCTGTGTCCAATGAACAATAAGAATGTAGGGGCCATTGTACTGTATTGTGTGTGGTGTATAAAAGGACAAGCCGATCTGGGCCAGCTCTCTACTCTCTTCAACGGTTCTCATTGCTGATAATCGGGAGCTGGATATCCAGAAAAGGCGCTTGCGATTGTTTCCCCTGGTGCGTAAGTTCTCTGCAACCATATTGTCTCTTATTTAATGTTATAAGCCATTCTCTCTCTCTCCTTTCCCCCTTTAAATGTAATTGTATCTGTATTGTATTTTATGTGTAGTTATCCGGTTAGGTATTTTATGTTATCTTGGTAGTGTATAACTTGTATTGTATTATTCTTTTGCAATTGAACGTTCATTCATTTCCTTAAAAGGCGTTAGACCCTTAGACCGGTATTTGACTGTTTATTATATTGCTAAGGGGTTCTCTGAGCGTCACATACGCTCATACAGCTTTTAAACTAACAAGGTTACACTGTGTTGCATTTACACCTTATCACTGCACAAGGGTTTACAGTATAAGTACATTGTTTATGGTATAGTTATAAAGGTTTAACACTGTGAGCGTCAGCGCCGCTTATGATCTCCTCGTGGTCCCGAGCGTCCGCTACGCTGATAGCGTATCATTACGTTAGTCGGCAGCCCATAGCGTGCTTGCCTGTACGCACTAAGCCGTGAGCGAACGTGCCGCTTGTGCGTGTCATCCACGGCTAAGTGTTCGTTACGCTACATGCGTACTCATACGGTATTACATACGCCAATTGCGTACTGTGTTCTTTAACCTTTTAGCGTGTTTTATACAAGGTATAGAATAGGCATTGTCACCTTACATTGTTTTATTAGCAAGGTTTACTGTATATCATTCTGTGAGCGTCCGTGCCGCTCGTGTCTCACTCTCACGGCGCAGCGTCTGCTACGCTAATAGCGTAGCAGTACGATACTCGGTACGCCAATAGTGTGCTTGATACGAAGCGTGAATCCGTGAGCGTACGTGTCGCTCGTGCGTCGCGCCCACGGCCTAGCGTCTGCTACGCTAAGTGCGTACCCCTACGGTACTCAGTGCGCAAATAGCGTACTTAGTCCGTAGTGAGTATAATAAGTCTAGCGGCCATAGCGGCTCCACGGTAATAGTGTATAGCTTTATGTTTTAAGGTAATAATTGACATTATCAATTGGGGGCATCGTCCGGTTCTCCTCATATCCGCAGCCTAGCAGGACAAGGCAGACTTTTATCTATCAGCAAAGGGCGGGAAGGTAGTATCCCCTGTTAGCCGTTTTGTGGTCGGGGATACACTGGTGCTGATTAGATAAGCGTCTGCTCCGCATGGTTTGTAGGGATGCTGGTGGGATCCGAAAGGTAAGAACGTAAAGCTATTGTTTGTTTTTAAATCTGTTTAATTTCTGTTTGGTGCCAACTGCACACGCAACACACGTAACACACGCACACACCTGTATTTTATTTGTGTATTTTGCATATCTACCCTCTTGTTTACCATTAGCATTGATCACGTGCTGAGAATATTTGTTGCTATTTTAGTTAAAAGTAAAGAGTAATATTTAAGGGAGTAAGTGTAAAACACACACGCAGCCTGACCCAGTTATAAAGGTTTATACAGGAGATACTGTGTGGTGTTTGGTAAGCGATTATAGTTGAATATCGTTTACATTTATAGAAGCGTGTTATTTGTGTTACTGCGGACGTATCCGGCCTTTGTACACGTGTCTCGGACAGCGTGTGAGACTGCGTACGCAACGCAAAGGCCTACACACGTGGCGTATTTTATGCAACGTGCGTACAGGTACGCCCACTTAATACAAATCACACGATAGCATTGTTTTAGTTTAAGCAACGCCGTAGCCATGCGATAATAGCACAAATTGATCAGTGTCCAAAATTTAGTTTAAAAGATCCTTCTCTTATTGCATCACCTCTGGGATTAGGCTGTTTCACCTGAATGAAAGTTAATTTTCTGTACAGAAAAATCAAAGTGTATATGAGTGAACGAGCGTGTGTATGCAAATAAAGGTTTTGTGAACTCGGGATCCGGGATCCCATAGGACACCAGTGAAGTGAACACTTGGGGGTATATTTACTAAGGTCCCGATTTTGACCGAGATGCCGTTTTTTCGTCAAAGTGTCATCTCGGTAATTTACTAAGCAATAATCACGGCAGTGATGAGGGCATTCGTAATTTTTTGGAAGTCCAACAAAAAAAATACGAATGAATACACCATCGGTCAAAACGCGGCTGTTTAAGTATGAATCTCGGTAATTTACTAAGAAGTGCAAAGCAAAAAAAAAAAAAACACTGCCGTGAAAAATTACAACTCGTAAAAAAGTGCTAAAAAAAAACAGACCTGCTTTTTTAATCCGTGATTGTATAGGCATGCAGGGATCCATGAGATCCGTGCATGTATATCAGTGGGAAGGGGTGGGAAAGTGGTTATTTTCTTTAAAAAAATTGCGTGGGGTCCCCCCTCCTAAGCATAACCAGCCTCGGGCTCTTTGAGCCGATCCTGGTTGCAGAAATATGGGGAAAAAATTGACAGGGGTTCCCCCATATTTAAGCAACCAGCATCGGGCTCTGCGCCTGGTCCTGGTTCCAAAAATACGGGGGACAAAAAGAGAAGGGGTCCCCCGTATTTTTAAAACCAGCACCGGGCTCCACTAGCTGGACAGATAATGCCACAGCCGGGGGTCACTTTTATATAGTGCCCTGCGGCCGTGGCATCAAAAATCCAACTAGTCACCCCTGGCCGGGGTACCCTGGGGGAGTGGGGACCCCTTCAATCAAGGGTTCCCCCCCCCCAGCCACCCAAGGGCCAGGGGTGAAGCCCGAGGCTGTCCCCCCCATCCAATTGGCTGCGAATGGGGGGCTGATAGCCTTTTGTGAAAATGAAAAGATATTGTTTTTAGTAGCAGTACTACAAGGCCCAGCAAGCCTCCCCCGCATGCTGGTACTTGGAGAACCACAAGTACCAGCATGCGGCGGAAAAACGGGCCCGCTGGTACCTGTAGTACTACTACTAAAAAATACCCAAAAAAAGACAATACACACACACCTTGAAAGTAAAGTTTTATTACATGCATCCACACAAACATACATACATACTTACCTTATGTTCACACGACGGTCTGTCCTCTTCTCCAGTAGAATCCATGGGGTACCTGTTGAATAAATTCTACTCACCAGATCCAGGGTCCCAGGCTCCTCGTAGCATCCATTTGTAATCCACGTACTTGAATAAAATAAAAAAACGGAGAGCCGAGCCACGCACTGAAAGGGGACCCATGTTTGCACATGGGCCCCCTTTCCCCGAATGCCAGAAACCCACTCTGACTGATGTCTAAGTGGGTTTCTTCAGCCAATCAGGGAGCGCCACGTTGTAGCACCCTCCTGATCGGCTGTGTGCTCCTGTACTGTCTGACAGGCAGCACGCGGCAGTGTTACAATGTAGCGCCTATGCGCTCCATTGTAACCAATGGTGGGAACTTTCTGCCCTGCGGTTGACCGAAAGTGACCTCACCGCTGAGCAGAAAGTTCCCACCATTGGTTCCCTGATTGGCTGAAGAAACCCACTTAGACATCAGTCAGAGTGGGTTTCTGGCATTCGGGGAAAGGGGGCCCATGTGCAAACATGGGTCCCCTTTCAGTGCGTGGCTCGGCTCTCCGTTTTTTTATTTTATTCAAGTACGTGGATTACAAATGGATGCTACGAGGAGCCTGGGACCCTGGATCTGGTGAGTAGAATTTATTCAACAGGTACCCCATGGATTCTACTGGAGAAGAGGACAGACCCTCGTGTCAACATAAGGTAAGTATGTATGTATGTATGTTTGTGTGGATGCATGTAATAAAACTTTACTTTCAAGGTGTGTGTGTATTGTCTTTTTTTGGGTATTTTTTTAGTAGTAGTACTACAGGTACCAGCGGGCCCGTTTTTCCGCCGCATGCTGGTACTTGTGGTTCTCCAAGTACCAGCATGCGGGGGAGGCTTGCTGGGCCTTGTAGTACTGCTACTAAAAACAATATCTTTTCATTTTCACAAAAGGCTATCAGCCCCCCATCCGCAGCCAATTGGATGGGGGGGACAGCCTCGGGCTTCACCCCTGGCCCTTGGGTGGCTGGGGGGGGGACCCCTTGATTGAAGGGGTCCCCACTCCCCCAGGGTACCCCGGCCAGGGGTGACTAGTTGGATTTTTGATGCCACGGCCCCAGGGCACTATGTAAAAGTGACCCCCGGCTGTGGCATTATCTGTCCAGCTAGTGGAGCCCGGTGCTGGTTTTAGAAATACGGGGGACCCCTACTCTTTTTGTCCCCCGTATTTTTGGAACCAGGACCAGGCGCAGAGCCCGATGCTGGTTGCTTAAATATGGGGGAACCCCTGTCATTTTTTTCCCCATATTTCTGCAACCAGGGTCGGCTCAAAGAGCCCGAGGCTGGTTATGCTTAGGAGGGGGGACCCCACGCATTTTTTTTCACCGTTTTACAGTGTTTATTTTAAAAAAAAAAAAAATGAACCCCAGCATGGATCACACAGATCCGGCCGAGATTCATTGTGATAAAGTCGGCAGTGTTTTGCTAATCACTGCCGTAAAAAACGGGAAAAAAACACGAATGACATCGACATCGGAACAAATGAAAAATCCGAATACGACAGCTTAGTAAATTAGGCGTAATAAATTCAAAAAGTTGCAGTTTTACACTTTCGATGTCATTCGTGATTATTCTCCCACCAAATCGGGAGAATTACGAATGTTAGTAAATATACCCCTTGGTGGCGTGAGATTGGCTTGCTCACGTTAACGTTGAAAAGGTATAAAGGAGCAAGGTAGCAAGTAACAGCAGACCAAGAGGTCGGCGAAGTCAGAAATCCGCTGACTAGGTCAAGCGAAGCTCTGAAAACCGTGGCCTGAGAAAGGTCAGCGGTGATAGCGCATCCCCGGGGGTTTGCGTAGTACCCATATAGGCCCGTTTTGAGAATACGCTCCGGCTGAGGTTTCGCAGCCTAAACAACCGATTCCGTTGGTCGTGCAGCGGATAAGTAATAGTTACTTATACGCAGTGCGACTGTACCGCACGTTACTGTGTGCATTAGTTAGTTCACCTTGATACACATTACGCAATTTGAGTACAATCGCGGGGTCATAGACGCTAATTGTACACGTAAAGTGATTTGTGTAACAGGTTTTCTTTATTTTAAGGGAGTTTCGCTGTTCACTCGGGAAATCTCCAGCAACTGATATTTACTGGGAGGGGTAGCATACTCCCACACGCTCTCAGTAAATAGAGGTTACACAGGGGCCCTAGGTTGGGTACGACCAGCTCTGCGGACAGTGTGTAGGTGTATTGGCCGACGTGGGCGAGAGTGAGTGAGAGCACTTGTTGGACTTTCACCGTTGCCTTATATTGAGTAATTTGGTTTTTGTAGGAATTCGCTGAGAAGACAATACCTGCAAAGAATGGGGGCCAGTTGCTCAAGTAAGGGACGATCAACCAGGGTTCAGGTTGATATTCCGCGGCCCAAAGGGTCGGTGAGGTACATAATGGGGTATATTCAATTAGCAGTGATAACGGACTTTTCACGTGAAAAGTCCGGTTTGCGGGTGAAAAAACGGACTTTTCACGTGAAACGCAATTACATGCTATTCAATTATCCTGGAAAATTTATCGGTGATCATTTTTTCACTAATTTCACTTCACCTTCTCTGAAGCAGGTGAAAAGTTGGGAAAAGTCACTATTTTAAGGTAAAAATCTTTGGATATGGTACAGAACTCCTGGGACACCCCCCTTAATGACTAATTAGGCACGTTGAAGTTTTTAATATTTTTTAATTGGCCAATAATGACATGTCATTTTTGGGGTGAAAAAGTAAACAGTCATGGAAATTGGGGTTCAAGGTATGGGACAGGTATATTGGGGTGCTTTATGAGTGGGACAGGTGTTTTTTAGGCTTGCAGATGGGAGTAATCGGTCTGTTTCCACTTTTTTTTAAAGTACCCTAAAATGACCCAAATATATACTTATACCCATTTTCATGTACCCCAAATTTAATGAGAGCATTTATTTTGCTAAAAAAAACTTGCTTTCTATAATTTTTTTGCATTTAAAAAAAAAATGCATATAACAGCCATTTCACACACTTTAAGTCCCCAAAAACGCTCTAATGTGATCTCTAACACACTTCTCTTCTGTTTTCCTATGTTAGTTTAGCATTTTTTGGGGTACAGGCTGATTTCCCCATTTTCACCTGCACTTTTCACTGCAAGAATTTTCACGTGAAACCCAGTCGGAATTGAATAGGTCGAAAAACGGAGCGTTTTCGCAGCAATTTTCGGCCGATTGCCGCAAAAAAATTTCGGGCACAAAATTGCAGTGAATTTGCGGATAATTGAATATCCCCCAATGTGTGAGAAATATGGATCACACGCAGAGGTTTTGTGCAATGAATGGGAACGAATGACTGTGGATGATAGGGAACCGTTCCCTAGGGTAGGCAGTTTTAATCCTGAGGTGTTGCAAAATCTAAGGAGAAGGATATGTCTGATAAAATCCGGAAGACAAAGGATTAGACATTATGATTATTTACAGTTATGGCAACAGGAGGGTGAGATACAACAGGGATTAGCTCAAGCAGCTGGTTCCAACCCTAGCAGGAAACTGATAGCAACTGCACCACCACCACCACCGTACATTACAGGGGAGAAAATGGCTACAGAGAATGGCATACTGGTATACGATAAAAGTGCACTTAATAAATGTATTAATGGTGATAAGAGTAAAGTAGATAAGTGTATTGATGCTAATGCTAACCCGTGCAAGTTGTATCCCATCTTAAACTTCCCTCAGGACTGCGACCCAGAAGATGAGCCCAGCACGATATCGGCACTCTCTCTAGCAGCCACCATACAAGAAACTCAAGTGGGCACGGCCCAACCAGTAAGAACAGTAGCAAAGGCCCCTAGTGGAGGGGCAGGTGAGGTTGTGTCCACAGGTAAGTACGGTACTGTACATTACGCAGAAACAATTGCACCTCACATTGTAGAGTCAACACAAAGTGATGTAATTGAACTGAATCCTGTCAGGGTAATCGCAGTCCCCAATGGAAAGACTGACGCACTGGGAATCACTCCCGTCAGGAACATTGCTATGCATTGCCCCTGGTCCCGGACAGAATTGAGAACAATTATGTCTGAATTTCCCGATCCCAGGAAAGATCTAGCCGCATGTCAAAAGTTTATTAAAGAACTAGGTAACGCCGCCGAACCCAATAACAAAGATTGGCGGACATTGCTGAGGGCATGTTTGCCCTCCAATATTGACCCCGTAAAATTCATCTCTGACTAAATTAGATGAAGAGGTACCTCTCACTGATGAGTACAATCAGGAGAACGTAAAACGGATCAATCTGCAGTTAGGAGTATATTTCCCAGCTGTTGTCAAATGGAACAAAGTCTTCTCCATTAGACAAAAAGAAGGTGAAACTGCTTCTGACTATTTCCATCGAGCACTGCAGGAAATGGCTAGATATACTGGGATCGTAGACATTAAGGATAATGTGCACCATAGGGAGGTAGCGGTGTCTGTATTAATGGACGGGTTAAAGGAAGTGTTGAGAACCAGGGTACAAACCACTCAACCTAGCTGGAGAGGTATCTCGGTGGCTGCCTTGAGAGAGTCCTCTATTGAGCATGATCGGAACATCATTAGGCACAGGGAGTCACAGGGGGGCAAGCTGATGACAGTAAGTATACAGGCCCTTACAACAAGGCCACATCAGCCTAAACCCCAGACCCCTGTTGGTAAGTCGAATGTGATAACATGTTTTAACTGTCAGAGAGAAGGACATTACGCACGAAGCTGTATTTTTAAAGACCCACATAAGGTATATCGACCCCCTAGACCACAAAATGACACACAGTATGATGCACGTAATTGGGATCAGGGACCGCAGAGGAGAAATTATGAACCGCATGCAGGGGAAACAAAGAGGTACCCACCAAGGAGAGACTGGCAGGTCTCTGAAAATTCTCAGTTACCTCCCTCACATATTGTAGCTGCCAGCGCGCTGCGGGGAGGTCACCACACACAATAGGGGTGGGTCCACACCTTTAGTCTGCAGCCAGTGAAATTAATTGCGAGCCTCGGAAGTGAACCTGAGGTCACAATTGATGTAGCTGGTAGATCACTACCTTTCCTTGTAGATACGGGGGCGGCCAAGTCAGTGTTAAATTCAACGGTGGGTATGAAAACCACGGGTAAAACAATTCCAGCAATGGGAGTAACAGGAGTAGTACAACACTACCCTTTAAGTAAACCAGCAGAGATTACGATAGGGCCTTTGCAGACCAAGCACTCTTTCCTGCTAGCTGCATCGGCTCTGACTAATCTACTTGGGAGAGATTTACTGTGTAAGATGGGCTGTGTGATATATTGTACTCCTGAAGGTGTTTTCTTAGATATACCCGAGAATCACGCTCAGGAAGTGCAGGATATGTTAGACTCCCCACAAAGGTTGATGTCACATACTGCTGTTACAGACAGGTGTCCATCCAATGGTAGAGGAAATGATCTCCCAGATACCGGAGTCCCTCTGGACCAAAGAGGGACTAGACACTGGATTGATGGCAAATGTAGCTCCTGTAGTGGTGCAAGTAAAAGATGGTAGGATAGCTCCAAAAATCCCACAGTATCCTCTGAAGCCAGAGGTGGAATTAGGAGTGTACCCAATCATAGAACGCTTGCTGCAACAGGGCATGCTAGTTAGGACATCCAGCACTGCCAATAGTCCCATCTTCCCTGTGAAAAAGAGTGGGGGGAGGGGTTACAGGCTAGTGCAGGATCTAAGGGGGATCAACAAAATAGTTGAGAGCCAATTCCCCGTAGTGCCAAATCCAGCTGTCATCCTTATGCAAATCCTTAGGCACTGCGAAATTTTTTACTGTTATTGACCTCTGCCCCGCCTTCTTCTCGGTCCCTCTGCACCCTGACAGCCAATACTTGTTTGCATTCACATACAGAGGAGTACAGTACACCTGGACTCGCTTACCACAAGGTTTCATTGACAGCCCAAGTATTTTCTCACAGGCTTTGCATGACTGTTTACAATCCTTTCAACCTGAGAGCGGATCAATATTAATACAGTATGTAGATGACTTACTGCTGTGTTCTGATTCACTCGAATCGTCCTTGAGAGACACGAAACAGCTTCTGTTTCATCTTTCTGATATGGGACACAAGGTTTCAAAGGATAAGTTGCAGTTATGCCAGACCAAGGTAAAATATTTGGGACACTGCTTAACACAAGGACTGAGACACCTCACCGCTGATAGAATACAGGCGATTCGCGACATGACTCTGCCACAAACCCAGCAACAGATCCGCACTTTCCTAGGAATGTGTTGGCATTGTCGAAACTGGATCCCAGGGTTTTCCATGCTAGCCATACCTTTGCAAGAGATGGTCTCGTCAAACAAACCAGATCGGATTTCGCACACAGATGAGTCCGAACTGGCATTTGAGAGACTCAAACAGTGCCTATCACAGGCACCAGCATTAGGTATGCCAGATTATGGGAAACCCTTTGAATTGTACGGTACGGAGAGTGCTGGGTGTGCGGCAGGTGTTTTAACCCAGAGACATGGTGATGCCAGCAGGCCGGTAGCTTACTACAGTGCACAATTGGACACCGTAGCACGGTCTCTCCCCACATGCTTGCAAAGTGTTGCAGCGATAGCATTGCTAGTGAGTAAAAGCAAAGTTGTAGTGTTGGGACACAACCTGACCATCCATACACCTCATGCAGTGTCAGCCTTACTGAATTCTGCCCAAACCAGACACGTCTCATCTGCATGGTTTACAAGGTGGGAATTAGCACTAATGGCCCCTGTAAACTTCACCATAAGGAGATGCAGCGCCTTTAATCCTGCAACGTTTCTCCCAGGTGTGCCTGGACAGGCACAAAGGGTGGGGGATGAGAGTGATGGTGAAGGAGGATTTAGTACAGACACTGACACACATGATTGTATGGAATATTTGAGCCAAACTTTCACTGCAAGGCCCGACATCAGTGACAACCCACTGGAAGGCTTAGATTTTACTTTTTACACTGACGGTAGTTGCCACAGACAGACGGACTCGGGAGACCTGTGTACTGGATACGCAGTCGTAGATGACAAAGGTACCATAGAAGCGGAACCCCTGGGCCCACCACACTCAGCACAAGTTGCTGAGCTGGTCGCCCTAACCAGAGCGTGTGAATTGGCTAAGGGTAAGTCAGCCAATATCTACACGGATTCTAGGTATGCCTTTGGAGTAGTGCATGATTTCGGGGCCCTATGGCGCCTCAGAAATTTCATGACGGCAGCTGGCACACCCGTGGCGCATGCGACTCACATCAAAAGACTCCTAGCAGCAATACAGGAACCTGACAGAGTGGCTGTTATCAAGTGCAAAGCACACACGTACAGCCAAGACCCAGTGTCACTTGGTAACAGCCGGGCAGACGAAGCTGCTAAATCAGCAGCCAGCACCCCCATACAGACAGACATCACACAACTGATGGTATTCAATACCGTCAACACACAGAAATTGAGTGAAATGCAAAATTTGTGTTCCCCACAGGAAAAGGCAGTCTGGAGGTCAAAAGGATATGACCAGGAGTCCTCAGGACTCTGGACAGATGGACAGGGTAAGCCAGTGGCTCCCAGAGCATACCTTCCAAGTTTAGCTGAGGCGGCACATGGTCTGACTCATCTGGGCAAAGAAGGTATGTGCAAGTTGGTAAGAGCCTATTGGTGCGCACCAGGATTCTCTTCTCATGCGGGTAAGAGAGCAATGACATGCCTCACCTGCTTGAGGAAGAATATTGGAAAGGCAATACCAACAGAACCATCCCATATCCCGCCAACAGACGGCCCTTTTCAGATAATACAAATTGATTTCATACAATTACCACCCTGTAGAAACTAAAAGTATGTGTTGGTTTGTATTGATGTGTTTTCAAATTGGGTAGAAGCGTTCCCCGCTGCCACAAATACTGCTGTGTTTACTGCAAAGAAAATTGTGCAGGAATTTGTGT
Source organism: Pseudophryne corroboree (assembly GCF_028390025.1). Classification (NCBI taxonomy): domain Eukaryota; kingdom Metazoa; phylum Chordata; class Amphibia; order Anura; family Myobatrachidae; genus Pseudophryne; species Pseudophryne corroboree. The sequence goes on along the minus strand of NC_086447.1, from coordinate 625,141,131 downwards.
GCAGGTATGGTATCCCTAGGATAATTGAAAGTGATAGGGGTACCCATTTTACAGGTGAAGTCTTTCAGGTAATGTGCAAATTAATGGGAATTAATAGTAAGCTGCATACTCCGTACCGCCCACAGGCGAGTGCGAAAGTGGAAAGCGTAAACAGCACTATTAAGAACAAGTTGAGCAAAGTGATGGCTGAAACTGGATTGTTGTGGCCAGAAGCTTTGCCACTTGTATTGTACAGCATCAGAACCACTCCCAGGTCCCCTCTTAACCTGTCACCCTTTGAGATTCTTTTTGGTCGACAACCCCATGTAATGATTGACCCTCAGGATGATTTGAAATGCAATAATGAAGTGACTGTAAAGTATTTGGTTAAGATGAGCAAGCAGCTGAGGAATCAAAATAGCAATCTAAAGCTAGTGATTCCTGATCTGCCAGACAGTATTGTCATGACATTGAACCTGGGGATTATGTAATGATTCAAAATTTTCTATGCTCAGGTTGCCTGATTGACCGGTGGGAAGGACCGTACCAAGTCTTACTAACCAGCACAACAGCATTGAAGGTTGCCGAAAGAGAGACTTGGGTCCACTCGTCCCACTGTAAGAAGGTCGCTGACCCAGAGAAAGCCCGTGACAAAGAGCAGAGTGTAGAGGAAACCATATCACTGGAGTGTCTGTTCGGGAAGGTTGAGAGGCAGGACTGTTGTCACGGCACCTGAGCACAGAGTACTACAAGGTCAGAGGCGGTTGTCGCACCAGTTTTCTTTCCCTTCTAACTATTTCCTTTACCTCCCATTACCACTCTTTCTTTCTCCTCCTGCAAGATGGACTTACCCCAAGAGACTGCGTTCTGGGTTTTCCTGTTGACCCTGTTGTTGACCAGAACAGTCTATTTCGGTGAGAGTACCAGAGAGGTCGAGAAGGGATCTGGAATGGGTTCTGATGACAAGGACGGTGTTAGGCGCCGAGGGTCCGCTCGTCAGTGCGGCCGGCGCCTAGCAACGGGGACGCCACTGTCGGATCGTGTTCCCCGTTGCTGGGTCTAAGTTTATATCATCACTGGTTTCCTGGCTGTGTAGCATGCAGCTGCACGGCATGTTGTAATTATCACTCATCTGTTTTCCTGGCCATGCAGCTTGTCAGCTGCATGGCATTTAATCCAATCAGCCTCCAAACAGCTGATTGGAAGACTCTCTGTTAAAAGCACTCCCAGGACTCCTCACAGACGCCGGTGATAGCTTCCTGTTTGCCTGATTCTGCTGCAGAGAGAGTTCCCAGTCCCGGTCTGTTCGTTTGTTCCTGTTCTCAGTGATCCTGTACTCGGAAGTTACCATCTGTTCCTGGAGTCTGATCGAGCACCTTTAACATCTGGTGGCGTTCGTGAGTCGCGGCGCAGCCGTGTGTTGCGGCTTGTCCGCTACTATTTATTATTGTGTTTATTTTGAGTTCTGGAGCTTTGCGGAGGATTCCGCTTCCACAAGATCCACTCTGGTGTCCAGCGGTGCCGGATAGGAGTGTCGGATCCGTGGATCTTTGGTTGTCCTTTTCCCTGGCGGCTAGTCCGCACATACCTTTTGATTTAGTTTAGTTAGCTTGTAACCCCTGGCTTGGTTGCTTAGTCAGAGGGCCCCTTGTTATCACCCTGTCTCGGACTTCCCCTTGTCTCCCATTAAGACCTGCGGGGGCATCGGGGTTGGGCAGACATAATCCGCCCTTCGAACGCGGCTGCCATGGGCTCAAGCAACCATAGTCTCGCAGGGGATTTCTGATAACACGGGCGAGACAACGGAGTTAGGGCGCCAGGGGTTACTAGGCTCTCCAGCTCCCACAACCTGTATTTCATTCCTGTACTCAGATCTCTGCCATAAGATCTTCTCCAGTCTGGAGTACAGGAATCGTAACATTATCACCGGCCAGACAAAAGAAAAAATTTTCAACAGGAGTTAATTTTTTCACTTATCCAGTTGGGAGAATTTTGTCGGCCTCATGAATCCCACCGGTGTTGGGCCAAATCCTGGCCAGTTTTTGGTTAGTCAGATTCAGGAACTTACCCAGATGGTTCAGGATCTGTCCCTCCGGGTGAGCTCACAGGAAGATCTGTTACGGACTTCCCCGAGGGTCATCCCTGAACCAAAAATGCATCTGCCTGACCGTTTTTCTGGGGATAGAAAACAGTTTTTTAATTTTAAAGAGTCTTGTAAACTGTATTTTCGTTTAAGACCAGTTTCCTCAGGTACGGAGGCTCAGCGGGTTGGAATTATAATTTCTCTGCTTCAGGGGGATCCTCAGACCTGGGCTTTTGGTTTAAAGACAGACGATCCGGCCTTATCGTCTGTAGACGCCTTTTTGAAATCTTTAGGGCTATTGTATGACGACCCTGATAGAGAGGCATCCGCAGAAAGTCAGTTGCGTGCTCTAAGACAGGGTAGGAATCCTGCAGAGAATTATTGTACAGAGTTTCGCCGTTGGTCGAACGACTGTGGCTGGAATGATCCTGCCCTGCGCAGTCAGTTTCGTCTCGGCTTATCTGAATCTATAAAAGACAGCCTCCTTCAGTATCCCGCTCCTGAGAACCTTGATAAACTCATGGAGCTCTCTATTAAAATAGATCGTAGGCTCAGAGAGCGGAGGACTGAGAAAGGGGCATCTGTAGTTTCTTTTCCCTGTGTTTCTTCCGTTCCGGTAGACATGGAGGAGCCTATGCAGATTGGTCTCTCCAAATTGTCTCCGGAAGAAAGAACCAGGAGGCAAAATTCTGGTCTGTGTTTGTACTGCGGAGGTAAGGGACATTTTGCCCGTAGTTGCCCAAACAAGCCGGGAAACTTCCTGACCAAGTGAATAGTGAGGGGGTTCACTTTGGTCTACAGCTCATCTCCTCAAATAATTCACTATTGGTTCCTGCTAAAGTTTCTTATGACAGCCTCTGTTCCTCGGTCTCTGCTTTTGTGGACAGTGGAGCTGCAGGAAACTTTATGGACTTAACATGGGCCAAGGCCTTAGGTATTCCTCAGTTAACCTTAAGTAGGTGTATCACCATGCATGGTTTAGATGGGAGTCCCTTATCCAATGGGGTTATTTCTCTATGTACACCTCCTGTTTTGCTCTCGGTGGGAGCTCTACATTCTGAAAAGATTGAGTTTTTTCTTACCCATTGTCCAGCAGTTCCTGTGGTTCTGGGTCACCCTTGGCTGGCCTTTCATAATCCCATCATAGATTGGCAGTCTGGGGAGATCCTACAATGGAGTACCATCTGTGATAAAGAATGTATTACACTTCCTATCCGAGTAGCTGCTGCCAGGTCCGCACATATTCCTGGAGAATACCAAGATTTTTTGGATGTGTTTTCCAAGGGCAATGCGGATATTTTGCCTCCCCATAGGCCTTATGATTGTACCATTGAGTTAATTCCTGGTGCCACGTTGCCTAAAGGAAGGTTATATGCATTGTCTGGTCCTGAAACTGTGGCCATGAATGAGTATGTGAAAGAAAGTCTTGAGAAAGGGTTTATCAGGCCATCTAAATCCCCTTTAAGTGCAGGTTTTTTCTTCGTAGAGAAGAAGGATGGTTCCCTCAGACCCTGCATTGACTTTCGAGCCCTGAATAAAATCTCAGTAAAGAATACTTACCCTCTGCCTCTGATCTCTGTCCTCTTTGATCAGCTACGTTCGGCTGTTATTTTTTCTAAGATTGACCTGAGAGGAGCATATAATCTCATTAGAATCAGATCAGGGGATGAGTGGAAAACGGCATTCAGTACTCAATCAGGTCACTATGAGTATCTGGTCATGCCATTCGGCCTATCTAACGCTCCGGCAGTCTTTCAGGATCTCATTAATGATGTGCTCCGTGAGTTTCTGGGAAGATTCGTTGTGGTCTATTTAGACGACATTTTGATTTATTCTGACTCTATAGAACAACATGTTACCCAGGTGCGTCAGGTACTTAAGAAATTACGTGAAAATCACTTGTATGCCAAACCGGAGAAGTGTGAATTTCACGTCACGGAGGTATCCTTTTTAGGGTACATTATTTCCCCTCGGGGATTCCGAATGGAACCTAAGAAGCTCCAAGCCATCCTGAGTTGGGCGCAACCCACCAACTTAAAAGCAATTCAGCGCTTTTTAGGGTTTGCAAACTACTATAGAAGGTTTATTCACTCTTTCTCTGACATAGTTGCTCCCATTGTGGCACTCACTAAGAAGGGAGCAGATCCTACCAATTGGTCATGTGAAGCTAAAGTATCTTTTCAGGCCTTGAAACAAGCCTTTGTCTCAGCCCCTGTCCTTAGACATCCCAACCCAGAATTGCCTTTCATCGTTGAGGTTGATGCCTCGGAGGTTGGTGTAGGGGCTATCCTTTCTCAGAAGGATCCAGATTCCCTTGAGTTACATCCTTGTGCCTTTATGTCCAGGAAATTCTCATCTGCTGAATCCAACTACGATGTTGGTAATCGGGAGTTGCTGGCTATTAAATGGGCTTTTGAGGAGTGGAGACATTGGCTTGAAGGAGCGACCCATACCATTTCTGTTTTGACGGATCACAAAAATCTTCAATACATTGAATCAGCTAAGCGACTGAATGCCCGACAGGCTCGTTGGGCTTTATTTTTCACTCGTTTCAAATTCATTATCACCTTCAGACCTGGTTCCAAGAATACCAAGGCAGATGCCCTCTCACGCAGTTTTCTTCCCGTTCAAGACAACAGTCCGGTTACTCTCATACTTCCGCCTTCAGTCATTCAGGCAGGTCTCACACAGGATGTTTTTTCTCAATTGAAGCTGCTTCAACATCAAGCTCCGGGAAATACTCCTGCTGGCCGTCTTTTTGTTCCTGAGTTTTTGAGAGCAACTGTTTTGGAGGAATTTCATGATAGCAAAGTTGCAGGGCATCTGGGAGTCGCTAAAACTTTTGAATTGGTATCCCGCTCAGTGTGGTGGCCTGGTCTTTCTAAAGACATTAAAGAGTTTGTTGTTTCGTGTCAGGTCTGTGCACAGCATAAAGTTCCCCGTTCTTTGCCTATTGGTCAACTTATGCCATTGAATGTTCCCCTTAGACCATGGTCGCATATCTCCATGGATTTTGTGGTGGATCTCCCTCTGTCAGCTGGATGCACAGTCATATGGGTGGTAGTGGACCGTTTTAGTAAGATGGCTCATTTTATTGGTCTTCCCCGATTGCCATCTGCCCAGGGATTGGCAGTCTTGTTCCTCCGTCATGTTTTCAGACTCCATGGGTTACCCACTGATATTGTTTCTGACAGGGGTCCACAATTCATTGCACAGTTTTGGAAGTCTTTTTGTGCTTCGTTAAAAATGAAATTATCATTAACCTCCGGTTATCATCCACAATCAAATGGACAGACTGAGCGAGTGAACCAATCCTTAAAACAATATTTGCGTTTGTACTCGGCCAAACTCCAAAATGACTGGTCTGAGTTTCTTCCATTGGCAGAGTTTGCTTATAATAATGCCTGTCATTCCTCCACCAATGTGTCTCCATTTTTTGCAGTTTTTGGTTTCCACCCCAGAGCTAATTCATTTTTCCAACATTCCTCTGTCTCCTCTCTGGCCCTGACCTCTCATCTTAAACTTATTTGGAAAAAAGTGCACATAGCTCTCAGAAAAGCAGCTTTCAGGGAAAAAGATTTTTCGGACAGGTTCCGGCGGCCGTGCACTTTTAGAGTAGGAGACAGGGTGTGGCTGTCGACTCGCAATATCAAACTTCGACAAACCTCAGCCAGATTGGGTCCTAGATTTATTGGACCATTTCTCATTATCAAAAAAGTCAATCCAGTTGCTTTCCGGTTACAGCTACCAAAAACGTTACGGATCGGAAATACCTTCCATTGCTCTTTGCTCAAACCATATGTTTCATCTAGCAGATTTCCTCGTAAAAAACCTCAGGGGAGATCACCAGTTAATGTACAGGGTCAGCAGGAGTTCGTGGTTGAGAAGGTTCTCGATTCCAAGTTGTCCCGGGGTCGGCTTTATTTTTTGGTGCATTGGAGAGGTTATGGTCCTGAGGAAAGGTCGTGGGTCCTAGATGAGGATCTTCATGCCCCAAGGCTCAAAAGGGCATTTTTTCAAGAATTTCCTCAGAAACCCAGATTTAGGGGTTCCTTGACCCCTCCTCAAGGGGGGGGTACTGTTAGGCGCCGAGGGTCCGCTCGTCAGTGCGGCCGGCGCCTAGCAACGGGGACGCCACTGTCGGATCGTGTTCCCCGTTGCTGGGTCTAAGTTTATATCATCACTGGTTTCCTGGCTGTGTAGCATGCAGCTGCACGGCATGTTGTAATTATCACTCATCTGTTTTCCTGGCCATGCAGCTTGTCAGCTGCATGGCATTTAATCCAATCAGCCTCCAAACAGCTGATTGGAAGACTCTCTGTTAAAAGCACTCCCAGGACTCCTCACAGACGCCGGTGATAGCTTCCTGTTTGCCTGATTCTGCTGCAGAGAGAGTTCCCAGTCCCGGTCTGTTCGTTTGTTCCTGTTCTCAGTGATCCTGTACTCGGAAGTTACCATCTGTTCCTGGAGTCTGATCGAGCACCTTTAACATCTGGTGGCGTTCGTGAGTCGCGGCGCAGCCGTGTGTTGCGGCTTGTCCGCTACTATTTATTATTGTGTTTATTTTGAGTTCTGGAGCTTTGCGGAGGATTCCGCTTCCACAAGATCCACTCTGGTGTCCAGCGGTGCCGGATAGGAGTGTCGGATCCGTGGATCTTTGGTTGTCCTTTTCCCTGGCGGCTAGTCCGCACATACCTTTTGATTTAGTTTAGTTAGCTTGTAACCCCTGGCTTGGTTGCTTAGTCAGAGGGCCCCTTGTTATCACCCTGTCTCGGACTTCCCCTTGTCTCCCATTAAGACCTGCGGGGGCATCGGGGTTGGGCAGACATAATCCGCCCTTCAAACGCGGCTGCCATGGGCTCAAGCAACCATAGTCTCGCAGGGGATTTCTGATAACACGGGCGAGACAACGGAGTTAGGGCGCCAGGGGTTACTAGGCTCTCCAGCTCCCACAACCTGTATTTCATTCCTGTACTCAGATCTCTGCCATAAGATCTTCTCCAGTCTGGAGTACAGGAATCGTAACAGACGGATTAGTAGAATTCCAAGAGCAACACAGTCATCGAGCAAAGGCGAGTATCAGAAAACGATCTGGTAGTCATGACGCTAGGAGACATTGTGAAGGATTGTTAGCTGAGGAGATTTGTATCTGTAGGAATTGTGAAAACATAGTTGAGGACGGGTGCATCCAGAGATGTCAGTCCAGCCTTAATATCAACATGGACCGTCATCCATTGAGTGACTATCACTCATTAGTGGGTAAGGTTTTAAACCAAACGGAATGCTGGGTGTGCTCACAAGTACCTCAAGGTCAGAGCAAGTCAGGACTAGTACCATACTCTTTAACAATAGATGAGGTACTTGAATTAAGGGGTGGGAGACCGGTGGACAAGAAATTTAATATTTCTAGGCCTCCTAGTTTGAAGCTCCACCAATATCATGTGGATAGGTCCTTAGTATGTTTTAACATTTCCAATCCCCGAAAGCCGGGAAATTGGGAAGTGACATGGAACAACCAAACCATGGCATTTTCACACAGAGCCGATAGAATGCCCGTAGACTCAGAACTTATACGCCAAATAGCCGACGGTGGGAGATATTTTCGGTACAGGTATACTCTAGGAAGTAGGACCATGCGGGTTGGAGAAGTATCGCCAGGATACTGTGTGCATATCATACAGCCTGATACGTGTACTGAACAGATGAGAGAGTTAGAGATTTTTTACCTGGAAGGTTTGTAATATGGTGATGTCATATTCTATCCCATATGTTCTCCCCGATAATGCATATTTCATATGTGGGAGGAAGGCGTATAAGTGGCTTGCCCCAAACTCAGAGGGATTGTGTTACATTGGAAGAGTGTTGCCAGAAGTAATGACCATTACCCATGATAAGATGAAAGATGTTCACCGCAATGCTCAAGCTCCTTACACTCACACTCACTACGAACACATTGTTAAGAGACACCTTATAGATAGGACAGAGCACGCAGCCTCTGATTTGATCCACGAATCCACCGGGATTCAATTCCTACTCGCGTTAGATATCACCCAGAGGAATTATAAATTTTAGGTATATTAATGCGCTAGCGAACCTGATAGACAATATCACCGAGATGTATGATGACACCTTCAGGTATACTGGGAGGGATTGCAAGCTTACAAAACGGAACTGATCCAGCACAGGATGGTTCTCAATTACATCACAGCGGTGACAGGCGGGTATTGTGTCACCCTAGCAACTCAGTATGGTGTGAAGTGCTGCACATATTTTACAAACAGCACCGATGACCCAACCGAGGTCATAGATCAAAAGATGGACGATATCTTGCAATTGAAATGGGAGTGCCGAAGCAGACACAACCTTACCCTTACTGCTGTGAGTAATGAACTGACCAGCTGGGTTTCATGGTTGAACCCACGCAACTGGTTCTCAGGTTTAGGAGAATGGGCTCAAAATGTTATCGTGAATGTAGGGAAATTTCTCCTTTGTATCCTGGGAGTTGTCATAATGATTGGTTTGATATTTAGATGTGTTCGGATTTTAATGCATTGCAAGCGCAGTACCAGAGTGATGAGTTTGAGGAGCGAGGGCATTGCTACAACAACTGGTTTAATTTATGACCCATCAATCGAGACAATGTTGTGATAAGACGTGATTCCACGGTCCGTTTCTTTCACCCGTTTCTCCTTTGTTTTTCTCCAAGGTAAAAAGACATCCACTCGGAAGAAGATTTTGATGCACATTTCTACAGACCGTTGATGAAATTTCCACAGACCTTTGATGAACTTTTTCACAGACTTTGCGAGACACTTTAGACACTTTAAAAGACTTCGTATGGACACTTGAAAAACTTTGCTTATCACCCACAGCAAAGATACACCTATCCGGACAAGACTTCAACAGACACCCAAGGACAATTACACATATTATCATATGAATGTATTTGTGACATATGTTTCTTATCTTCATCTCTACGATCTTCAGGTAGTGACACACATAGTCGACAGGTGAAATAGGTACATATATTAGCACTCACATGTTTTCCCCCTCCATGTATCATCAACTAATGTGCACCCCATTTGTTGGAACAAGAAGCCGAAAAGAGCTCGGTAGTGTTTGTTAGCCCACTTACAGACCCTTAATACGGGATAAGAAGGATTTAATGTATACTTCGCAATACCTCGAAGCTTATCTAGAACATGTACGGCACGATGATACATGACCCCTCAGACATGAATTTCATACATACATGGTTTTACTATCCCACTAAGTCATACATTTCCCACCTTCTCCTCTCCTCCCTCCACCCAATCATTTATAGGTATTTCATTGTATTGTATATCTTTCTGCTTAAGTGTTTGGATAGTGGCAGTTATTGTTGACTGCCAAAGGGTGAACTGTCAAAGTCAAAAAATATCATGATGCATATCCCTTGTACTAACCCCTCATGCACATGCACGCTGCTCGTGCACCTGGTCCCCCGTGCGTACACATACCCGCATGTTGCATAAGAGACGCTCCAGCGTCTCGTGCGCATGAGATGTGTATTTACGGCGGAGTTTGTGAGCATGTAGCGTGCGACTCGAACGTAGCATATTTAACCCAAATAGTGCATTTTGTAGATAATATTCCCCTAGACCATGTCAACGAGTATGATTAGTTTAAACAGTTCCTGGACAGAGAGATTCCTCTTTGCATGATAGAAAGGGTCAGATAAAGGTTGAAAGGTGGTGTCTAGTATCCAGCTGTAGGGTATTTTAAGGGTAACATTCCGATGTTAGTTAGGAAAGGATCGCTCGCTCCTGCGTATAGTTATGTACAGAAGTAGATTATGAACATTAACTGTATTTGCTGTAAATTACACATGCGGCGGGAATCCTGAGGATACCTCCCACTAGAGCAGTTGGGGAAAGACACAGCCCACCTGTTCAAATCCACCTATGACCTTTGCTGTAATGTAGAGACACATCCCGGTGTCCAATTAACAATGAGATTACAGGGACTATTGTATTGTGAATGTATGTTGTGTATATAAAGACCACTGTTGCCTGGCCAGCCTCAGACTCTGAAGGCTTTCTACCTGAATAGCTGAGGACTGGATCCAGGTCGCGCTTGCGAAAGATTCCCCACGTATGTATATTCTCTGTAGCCATTGTTCATCATTATTCTCTGTTATTCTGTTAGATTTCCTTGTTAGCTTGTAGTGTATAACTTGTATCTGTTTTCCCTTTTTTTCTCTGAATAATCCACTGCGGTGTTAGAGCCGCTGTGGTTTTACCAAAACCCGGTGTTGTGTTTTCACTTTCCTGCAAAGGGCTTTCTTAGCGTCTTAATCGCTCTAACAGCATACACATTGGTAAGGTTTTTAGGCGTTACATCGTTACAGTATTTGACTACTAAGGTTTAGAGTAAAAGCATATCCTTACATTGTTTTATTAGCAAGGTTTACTGTATATCATTCTGTGAGCGTCCGTGCCGCTCGTGTCTCACTCTCACGGCGCAGCGTCTGCTACGCTAATAGCGTAGCAGTACGATACTCGGTACGCCAATAGCATGCTTGGTACGAAGCGTGAATCCGTGAGCGTACGTGTCGCTTGTGCGTTGCGCCCACGGCCTAGCGTCTGCTACGCTAAGTGTGTACCCCTACGGTACTCAGTGCGCAAATAGCGTACTTAGTCCGTAGTGAGTATAATAAGTCTAGCGGCCATAGCGGCTCCACGGTAATAGTGTATAGCTTTATGTTTTAAGGTAATAATTGACATTTTCACCCTCTTGTCCAAGTAAACCAGGCATGTCCAAACTGCGGCCCTCCGGCACTTGCAAAACTGCATATCAACTCATGCCCTGACACAGCAATGCTTACGCTGTGTCAGGGCATGCTGGGATGTGTAGTTTCTCAAGTGCCGAAGGATTGCATTTGGGACAAAGGCCGATGTAACCTGTTTGTTTGCAAATGTTGCTTGTACCTTGTCTTTTCCAAGAAGGATGAAACTATTGAAAATACCTGGAACCTCATGCTATTCTCTTCCACAGGTCTTGCGGAGTATCCTTCCCAAGTTGCAGTAACCAGCGTGGATGTGAAGTGACACGACAGTTCCCCTGCTGTACCATGGGCGACCTACCACAATACCTTCAATACCACTGCATCTCTGAAATGCCCTATTTTACATTTCATTTACTAATAAATTAAAGAAAACACACAAAACTTCTAAATTTAACAATTTATTGCAGAATATTACACTTGAATTTTAAACTTTTATAAAACAAAAAAGAAGTGTTTGTTCTTCTTTACATTCCTTTTTCTTGTGTAGATATCTGTTAAAAAAAAGAAATTCCATATTAAGTAAAGACACTGTAATGATGTCATGTTCACATTCCTTTCCCAAGAACATTTGTGGAACCACACAGTCCAGCATGACCCATTGCTGGACTGTGTTGTTCCCCAGGGGCAGGCGGTCCAAAATGGCAGAGTGGTGTCAGTGTTCAGCACTTTGACACGCCTGCACTTGTGGAACCACACAGTCCAGCATGACCCATTGCTGGACTGTGTTGTTCCCCAAGGGCAGGTGGTCCAAAGTGGCAGAGTGGTGTCAGTGTTCAGCACTTTGAATCGCCTGCACTTGTGGAACCACACAGTCCAGCATGACCCATTGCTGGACTGTGTTGTTCCCCAAGGGCAGGCGGTCCAAAGTGGCAGAGTGGTGTCAGTGTTCAGCACTTTGACACGCCTGCACTTGTGGAACCACACAGTCCAGCATGACCCATTGCTGGACTGTGTTGTTCCCCAAGGGCAGGCGGTCCAAAGTGGCAGAGTGGTGTCAGTGTTCAGCACTTTGACACGCCTGCACTTGTGGAACCACACAGTCCAGCATGACCCATTGCTGGACTGTGTTGTTCCCCAAGGGCAGGCGGTCCAAAGTGGCAGAGTGGTGTCAGTGTTCAGCACTTTGACACGCCTGCACTTGTGGAACCACACAGTCCAGCATGACCCATTGCTGGACTGTGTTGTTCCCCAAGGGCAGGCAGTCCAAAGTGGCAGAGTGGTGTCAGTGTTCAGCACTTTGACACGCCTGCACTTGTGGAACAACACAGTCCAGCATGATCCATTGCTGGACTGTGTTGTTCCCCAAGGGCAGGCGGTCCAAAGTTTCTGGAATATATTACTTGAAACATGGCTTTACTCACCTTGGTACGCACAACACATCTACGCCATCCACTTACATTTTTCAACCAATCCTATGAAGAAGCAAAAAACAAACACTAGTGCAGGGGTGTCAAACTCAAATTCATCGGGGGCCGCATCAGCAGTTTGGTCCCCATCAAAGGGCCGGTTGTATCTGTAGGTCTATGTGTCCACTCTTTATTATCATAAATTAATGTCACTGCATTCAATTATTACTGTTTTTTGTAATAATGTAAGTAATAACTAGCTCTGAAAGCAGAAACATAGTCAGAATAATGACAAGTAGATATTCAAATGTACAATTATTGTACAATGTATTGAAAAATGTTTTTTGGTAACAAACATTAATTTTTTTTTAAACATACAAATATTGCCAAACACTTTATTAAACATATGGAAAACACAAGGCCATGTGCCCCCTTTTATAGTGCCCAGCCATCTGCCCCCTTTTATAGTGCCCAGCCATCTGCCCCCTTTTATAGTGCCCAGCCATCTGCCCCCTTTTATAGTGCCCAGCCATCTGCCCCCTTTTATAGTGCCCAGCCATCTGCCCCCTTTTATAGTGCCCAGCCATCTGCCCCCTCCATTTACTTTACTTACCTTTTACTTCTTTCTTTCTTTTACTTCTTTCTTCTTGCTCCTCTCCGCGGCGTCCGCGCGCTCCTCTGATCCCTGGAGATGTCGGGCGGACGTCACGTGATGACGTCACGTCCAACACCCAGGGAGCAGTGCGGGGCAGGAAGAAGTCGGGCCAGGTCCCGGAAGGTAAGGCACGGAGTAAATTCATTGAAAAAAAAAAAGGGGAGGCTGCAAGGCTGGCGGCGGCACCGCAGGCCATCAGACGAGGTCTGGCGGGCCGGATTTGGCCCGCGGGCCTTGTGTTTGACACCCCTGCACTAGTGAATAGTAAATTCACACAACAGTGAAAGCCTAATTTACACCAATTCAAAATTGAATTTAAAAAAAAAAAAAAAAGAAGTGGTATCAGAATAGCTCTTTGGCCCATCATATATGTAACCGCAAGGAGCTTTCATCAGTTACCACACGCATATATGCCCGCACATGTATGTCTAGACATATAGCTCCTTGGTAGTACCCGGTCGGGGGTGGGGGAGGCCAACACAAATTTAAAACAATAGTAAGAAAAAAAAAACTAATGGGAGGGGGAGAAAGGGAAACATGATAAACATAGTAAATAATAAAATAAATACGACCGCGCTTATGGTGGTTGTTGGTTGTCCAGATCCTCGTCTTCCTCCTGATGTGGTGTCGATGTCCTGGGCGGCTGTGGAGTGCGTTGAGTTGGCCTTGGTGGCCGTGCTGGTGTAGATGATGCAGCCGGTGTTGGATGTGGAGGCATCTGGTAGGTGGGGTACATCCTTGATACATCTGTGACTGTCCATACCATTATTGTGGTGGAGCAAGGGCAGGAGGCATCAGTGTGGCTTGTGGTGGCGGATGTGGTGGTTGACCAGCATGTTGATGAGCTGGCTCTGGGAGCTTATCGTAGATCATCTGTAGCGTTGTTGCGATGATCTGGTGGCTGGCTGCTGAATGTCGTTGGCTCTCCAACATGTTCTGAACGCTGTGTGCCTGGCATGCTGTGTGATCCACCAGCCGGTTGATGGATGTGGCCAGAACGTGAAGGGTGTCCATAGTCTCCCTGTGATCTGCTTGTCTGGTCTTTTGCGATTTTGCCGTGCTGTCGGCAAGAGCCTTTTGCATTTCAACCAAACCGTTTGCCATCTTATCCATTGTCTTCTCAATGGCGTCCAGTCTGGTTTCAACGACAAACGTGTAATTATCCTGGCGGGCAGTCATCTCTGTTGCCTCTGAACATTTGAGGGATCCTGCCCTTGCTGTATGTCTGCCACCAATTGCATTTGTGAAGCTGAAAAGAAAATTAGAAATTAGAATACACATTCATACATATGTTTGAAGGTTCACAATTTGATAGATAATTACTCACACAGGGATGTAGAAACAGCGGGCTGCTGCACTTCCACCTCGTCGTCCAACTCATCCTGTAAGAGATCCGGCCTGAAGTAGGGACTAATCCCTGACGCAAATCCGCTGCTGGTCCGTGGCACCTCTGTTTGCAAAAGAATTAAAAAAACACTACAATAAAGTTAACAAACTATACAAAATTGGTGACCCCCCCCCCCCACACACACCCAAAAAAACAAAAAACCTTCTCCATCCTGTGGTGCCGCTGCTCCAGGAGCTTCACCTGTCCTCAATTCTGGAGACTTTTCAAGGGTATGGCTGGATACGTCTGCATGGCTGTCATCAAACCCTAGAAAAGTCTCGTCCATTAACCCTGTCGACTCAAACAGTTCGGGTGATGGGTCCACAAGGGTAGTGTCTTGTTGAGGCTCTTATGTCACAGTCCCAGAGCTCCTGGAGAGATCATGAGCTGGTGATGCCCTGCGCGCAGGAGATGTAGTTTGGCGCCCAGCTGATGGTGTGGTCGCCAACTGTGTCTGGCGCGCAGGTGAGGTTCTGCGCGCTGATGTCTGGTGCGCAGGTGATGGTCTGCGCGCTGACGATGTCTGGTGCGCAGGTGACTTTCTGCGCACTGATGACTTTCTGCACGCTGACGATGTCTGGTGCGCAGGTGATGGTCTGCGCGCTGCTGATGGTTGCTGCGCAGTTGATGGTCCACGCGCTGCTGCTGATGCCTGCTGCGCAGGTGATGGTCCGCCCGCTGCCGATGTCCTGCGCGCAGGTGATGTCCTCTGGGCAGGCGTGTCTGGGGGAAAGAATAAACACATTAGCAAAAAAAAAAAAAAGTTTAGTACAGCTCATCTGAATGTATTCTTACCATCACACCTCCTTTTGGACTGCTTGTCTCCCGCCGTCTTCCATCTTCTGGACGGTTCTTCCTCCTCAGGAAAGCCAGCAGGACGGCTGGAGTCCACACCTCCGCAAACTCCTTGGACCATGACAGGGTTCATGCGCCTTTTTATAACTTCCTCCCAGGGTAGCCACTTCAAATTGAGAGCCGGACCACCTCCCATAGCTGTCTCATGTCGGTGCTGAATCCCCATCTTTTTCTTGGTCTGTCTACGGCAATCACTGTACCGCTTCATGCAGTTTCTGGTGCTCTGGCGGTTTCCAGATACTGCAATGACTTGTCTTGCGATGGCATCCCAGATGTTTCGCTTTGTCTTAGTTGCTGTGGTCTGTGCCCTTGGTCCATACAGAACATCGTAGGACATGTCGACGCCATCCACTAGGGCACAGTTTTCCGCCTCGGTGTATCTGGGTCCACGCGGATTTTTCCGTCCTGTGTCTTCACCAGAGGCTTCCTCCTCCGACTGATCCTCTGGCTGGCTTCTTGCCTTTAGGGATAAAAAACATGCAAGTAATATGATCGGTATGTACCTGTGAGTGTGTCAGTATCCCTGGCACTGCGCAAAGATACCTGTAGGTGTGCCTGGCAGTGCGAAACCTAGGGTGTGTCAAGTTGGATGCTATTGTGTCTGCAGGTGTTGTCAGTAATTACCTTTCTAGGCCTTTTCTTTTTCTTTTGCTTTTCCGTTTGGTCCCTTGACGACCGCGGCTGATCACTGGATGCCTGTTCAGTCGTATCCTCCTCCTGGGTCGGCTCCCACTCCTCATTGCTTTGCAGGGAAAATTCTTCTGAGGGGTGGGGGGATCGGGGACGCTTGTCCCTGGACAGCTCTGTTGTAAAAATTATTTATTTTTTACAAATTTAACCCACATTACATAATTACATGCAACCACACATGTCATGCTGCTGGGACCCCAGTGCTCAAGTAGGACCAAACACATTTTTTTTTTTTAAACTCACCCAAACAAGCCAAAAAGCCAGTAAAAGCATCCCTGCACATGCTGGTGGTACACCAGTGCTAAAGAAGGAGCCAAGAAACATGTTTTGCAAACAAAAGGAGAGCACATGTCGACCGCATGGCACATACCAACATGAAAAACCTCACCCAAACAAGCCAAAAAGCCAGTAAAAGCATCCCTGCACATGCTGGTGGTACACCAGTGCTAAAGTAGGAGCCAAAAAAAAATGTTTTGCAAACAAAAGGAGAGCACATGTCGACCACATGGCACATACCGACATGCAAAACCTCACCCAAAACAAGCCAGTAAAAGCATCCCTGCACATGCTGGCGGTACACCAGTGCTAAAGTAGGAGCCAAAAAAAATATTTTGCAAAACAAAAGGAGAGCACTTGTCGACCACATGGCACATACCGACATGCAAAACCTCACCCAAACAAGCCAAAAAGCCAGTAAAAGCATCCCTGCACATGCTGGTGGTACACCAGTGCTAAAGTAGGAGCCAAAAAACATGTTTTGCAAACAAAAGGAGAGCACATGTCGACCACATGGCACATACCGACATGAAAAACCTCACCCAAACAAGCCAAAGAGCCAGTAAAAGCATCCCTGCACATGCTGGTGGTACACCAGTGCTAAAGAAGGAGCCAAAAAAACATGTTTTGCAAACAAAAGGAGAGCACATGTCGACCACATGGCACATACCAGCATGAAAAACCTCACCCAAACAAGCCAAAAAGCCAGTAAAAGCATCCCTGCACATGCTGATGGTACACCAGTGCTAAAGAAGGAGCCAAAAAAACATGTTTTGCAAACAAAAGGAGAACATATATCGACTGCATGGCACATACCGACATGGAAAACCTCACCCAAACAAGCCAAAAAGCCAGTAAAAGCATCCCTGCACTTGCTGGTGGTACACCAGTGCTAAAGAAGGAGCCAAAAAAACATGTTTTGCAAACAAAAGGAGAGCACGTGTCGACTGCATGGCACATACCGACATGGAAAACCTCACCCAAACAAGCCAAAAAGCCAGTAAAAGCATCCCTGCACATGCTGATGGTACACCAGTGCTAAAGAAGGAGCCAAAAAACATGTTTTGCAAACAAAAGGAGAGCACATGTCGACCACATGGCACATACCGACATGCAAAACCTCACCCAAAATAAGCCAAAAAGCCAGTAAAAGCATCCCTACACATGCTGGTGGTACACCAGTGCTAAAGAAGGAGCCAAAAAACATGTTTTGCAAACAAAAGGAGAGCACGTGTCGACTGCATGGCACATACCGACATGCAAAACCTCACCCAAACAAGCCAAAAAGCCAGTAAAAGCATCCCTGCACCCCAACATGTCATGCTGGTAGTACACCAGTGCTAAAGCATGACCCAAAAAAACATTTTATGCAAAAAAAACAACAACTTGAAAAACTACCCCCAAACGCATAACTCCAAAAAATGCATGCGGCGATATAAGCAGGACCTGCAGCAATCCAAACAGGACCTATATACACACAACTGCACACATATATATACCCCAAACACCCCAAAGCAACACCACATGTACACCTCATGGCACCCCTCCACCACCCAAACATTACATACTGCACTCATACCTCATCCAAAACAGTAGCCAAGCACTCAGAACAACACCCATACACTACACAAACACCTACATGCAACGCCAGACCACATGTGGTACTTACCTACAAATGCAGAAATCGCTCCAAAAACGACTCTCCTTCGGTGTAACAGGTCTTCTGTCCTTCCTGGATTAAAGTCTCCTGGGTGTCCAAACGATACCACAGCAAAAAACAACCAATTTGCTAGCTCTGCAGCATCTCCACACCTCTCTGCCGGTTCACAAATGGCTGCTGAGCACGCAGCAAACAAGCCCTATATAGAACTCCAAATGGCGGGAAGTCGAATCGAGGATGCCCACTATTCGACGATTGGTCCGTTTTTCAACAAGGGGAGTGTCGAATCCGTTATGAATTGAATATGTCGAATTCATGGTCCCGGGTAGCGGGTTCCGACTGTCGAATAGTGTCAAAACCAAAAACGGTCAAAATCACGCCGGAATTCGACCGCAATTGCATATAGCCCTTAATGCAGTTACCATTGTGTTTTAAATACCTTTGCTGGCGTGTAAGAGGGTCCACTTTCATATGTAGAGTGCATTAATGTGTTATATATAGACATGATCACCATCATGTGCTTAATTATTATATATATGTTTCATTATACTGCATTCCCATGACTATGGTATATTAAGTATCAGTGTTTACTATATGTATTTATAAAGGGGCTCAGACCATGCACTGTAGTGTCTGTGTGGTCTATAGGCAATGTCTAATGATTGACCAAGCCTCTGTGGCGGCTGGCCACAGAGGTGCCGATTTATGTTTCTGCTGGTGGGTGCTCACACCTGTGAAGCCCACCAATGAGGGGGCGTGGCATCACACAAATGGGTGTGGCCTCACTAAAATGGGCGTGGCCTCACAGGAAAAGACCACCTTACACCCCAGTTTTAGACCTTGCACCAACAGACCTTGGCAACCACACAGAAAAAAATTAATTCCACCATATTAAGCCTCACAAAGTAATGCCACTTGCACCATATTATGCCACAAACCACAATGCACTGGGTGTAATGCTCATTGCAGGGGTTTCATGAGCTGGGTGTCTTGATCATTGCGAGGGGTTTCATGTTCTGGGACTGGTATCCATGCTCGTTGCCAGGGGTATCATGCTCAAGGGTGGGTGTCATGCTCATTGCCAGCGGTATTGCTCATTGCCAGGGGTAAGACTCATTGCCAGAGGTGTTTAATGCTAGTTGCCAAGGTTAATGCCAGTTGTCATGGGTATGTAAATATGATTTTAATTACCTACCGGTAAATCCTTTTCTCGTAATCCGTAGAGGATACTGGGGTCCACATTAGCACCATGGGGTATAGACTGTCTCCTCGGGCACAGTTTGTAGGCTGAGTTTGGTAGGAGGAGCCTTGGGCACTTTAAGAAATCAATAGTGTGCACTGGCTCCTCCCTCTATGCCCCTCCTACCAAACTCAGTCTAGAAACTGTGCCCGAGGAGACAGACATATCTTGAGAGAAGGATTCAGAAAGGATAGTGGTGAGATTCGAACCAGCACACACAAACAAGAAGAAAATCATGTTAACCCAACATGAACAGGAACAGCAACAGCTGAAGCAACAACAATACTTAACCAAGTAACCATCCAGGAAACACAAAGCACTGGGCGGGTGTCCAGTATCCTCTACGGACTACGTTAAAAAGATTTACCGGTAGGTAATTAAAATCCTATTTTTCTCTCACGTCCTAGAGGATACTGGGGTCCACATTAGTACCATGGGGATGTACCAAAGCTCCCAAACCGGGTAGGAGAATGCTGAACTTCATGCAGAACTGATTTACTAAACTGAAGGTCCTCAGAGGACTGTCAGGGCCAGGTGTTTTTGTGAATCCGTTAACCCTGGACCAACCAAAGGTGTAGGTGCTGGGGTATAATGAAAGCAGGGAGGACGAAGAAAGTTCCGTTTCATATATTTATTGTAAGCAACAATTCCAGTAAGGAGTTAAATGACAAATTGTAATATAAACTGACGTATTGCATAAAGTGGTAGAAATGATAAGCAGGAACAATCTTAAAGATACATTGAGGAAATGTTCATAGAACTGAGTTTTAAGCAGACTTGTGAATGAATGATGAATTGTCCAAAAGAAACAAGATTTGATGCTGAACTGTAAAGTGTGTTAACTGGATAATGCAGACATAAATAAGTAACTGTAGAGATTTGTAATGAAGTTTAGAGATTTAACTGAAAGGCTGTGAAGAATTGTCCTTGATTGTAGCAACACAGAAAATACAGTAGTGAAATGGGTTACTTGCGAGTTCTGAAGATCACTGTGAAACTGCAGCAGACGACAATGGTGATGAATGGGTTAAGCTTTGGAGCAGAGCAAACGAACAGCTGATGTTAGTAGAATCCTCCAAAGTCTGTGTGGTTGAAGCAGGCAGACAGGATAACCTCTTGCAAGACTCTGGGAAGCCACTTGTTTGCCACTGGGAGAGTAATTAACTGACAGCACAGCAGGGAGCTGGAGGATCTTTAGCAGTGAAGGCTGCAGACGGACCTCTGGGAGCGGAGGCGATATCTGGACTACGGGAATCACACAGGAATGCACGGAGAGAGCACAGAGCTAGGGCATAGAGTTGATACAACAAAGCACTGGCCCAGAGTAGTATAATCCCAGCCTACTTAAAGGCAGCACAAGAACGGGATTGGCTTACACTTACCCACAGGTGTTTTCACAAGTGCTCTGTATTGCTTATTTGGTCTCCAACATGGCCGCCTCCTATACTGCAGACACACAGCGGTGCCTTTGGCCATTTGGTCCCCGCACTCCCAGCTCCCAGATCCTGCATCACCTGTGCCACTGATCACGCCGCGTCCCCACACGGCCGCACAGCACCGCGAGCAACCACACCGGCAACGGATGAACCCCAGAACCCGCAGAGGTGAGAGATCGGTTCGTGACAGTACCCCCCCCTTTAAGGGTGGTTTCCGAACACCTTTGAGCTTTCTCAGGATTCTTGGAATAGAATTTCTGTACCAGTCTTGGAGCATGAACATCTTCGGCAAAAACCCAGGACCTCTCCTCTGGACCATAACCCTTCCAATCGACCAAAAACTGCAGACATCCATATCGGCGACGTATGTCCACAATCTCCTTAACCTCAAATTCCTCATCCTGCAAAGAGTGAACTTTAGGAGGTTTGGACAGGGTAGTATGAAACTTATTGAGAATCAAAGGTTTCAATAACGATGTATGAAAGGCGTTAGGAATTTTCAAAGACGGTGGCAACTTGACTTTGTATGACACAGGATAGAGTACCTTTACAATGGGAAATGGGCCAATAAACTTGGGAGCAAATTTCTTAGAAGGAACTTTGAACTTAAGATTGTGAGTAGAAATCCAAACTTGGTCTCCTACCTTGTAGTTTGGTACAGCCTTACGTTTTCTATCTGCGAAAGATTTATAACGAGCAGAAGATTTGACCAACGACTTGCGCACACAACTCCAGATTCTAGATAAAAGTTGAAGCTCTTGATCTGCTGCTGGAACCTCTAGGGCTGGCAACGGATGGAACTCTGGCACACGAGGATGAAAACCAAAGTTAGTATAAAATGGCGTAGATTCTGAAGACGAATGAAAGAGATTATTATGAGCGAATTCTGCCAATGGAAGGTAGTCAACCCAATCATCCTGTGAGGACGATGTGTATAGCCGGAGAAAGGTTTCCAGATCTTGATTTACTCTCTCAGTTTGTCCATCTGTCTGAGGATGATATGCCGAAGAAAAATTTAACTTAATGTTTAAAGATGAACAAAGCGACCTCCAAAACTTGGCTACAAACTGTGTTCCCCGATCAGAGATGATCTCTCGAGGAAGGCCATGCAACTTGAAGATCTCAGAAATGAACAATCTGGCTAGTGAAGGGGCTGATGGTAATCCAGTTAATGGAATGAAATGCGCCATTTTCGAAAATCGATCCACTATCACCCAAATGGTATCCCGCCCTTTTGATAGAGGTAAATCGGTCACGAAATCCATTGAGATATGAGTCCACGGTTGTTTGGGTATAGATAATGGATGTAACAAACCTGGCGGAGAACCCCTTGGACTCTTATGTTGGGCACATTTAGGACATGCTGCTATAAACTCTTGAACATCGGCTTTAAGACGTGGCCACCAGTAAGACTGTTGAATAAATTTGAGAGTCTTTAGAACCCCAGGATGACCCATGAAGGATGAAGAGTGAGCCCAAGTAAGCAGTCGTTTTCGAAGATTTGTGGCGACAAAGGTTTTGCCAGGCGGAGGAACCGGAGAGGTTCGAGTCATTAAAAAGGACGTAGGACTCACAATGGCTTGATTCGTGGTAGCATAATTTAATTTAGAAGAAGGGAAGGACCGAGAAAGGGCATCTGCCTTTTTGTTCTGAGACCCTGGACGATAGGTGAGCTTTAAATTAAATTGTGTGAAGAAAAGCGCCCATCGAGCTTGTCGTGGATTCAAACACTGAGCAGACTGCAGATATAGAAGATTCTTATGATCGGTATATACTGTAATGCGATGTTGTGCTCCCTCTAGAAGGTATCTCCACTCCTCAAATGCCAACTTGATGGCAAGTAATTCCTGCTCCCCAATAGTATAATTACGTTCAGCCGGTAGGAACTTACGGGAGAAATATCCGCAGGGATGAACTTTTTTATCTTCAAAGACTTGTGACAACACAGCTCCTACTGCTTCCGTAGATGCGTCCACCTCCAGTAGAAAGGGACGGTTCAAATCTGGCTGTTGAAGAATGGGGGCTGACACAAAGGCTTGTTTTAAATCAGAGAAGGCTTTAATTGCTTCAGAGGACCAGTTCATAGGATTTGCTCCCTTGCGAGTCAAGGTTGTGATGGGAGCGGCCAACGTAGAGTAATTCTTAATGAATCTCCTATAGAAATTAGCAAAGCCAAGGAATCGCTGAATCCCCTTGAGAGTCGTAGGAGTGGACCAGTCTCGGATAGCTTGTACCTTTACAGGATCCATACATAGCTCTGATCCAGGAATGATGTAACCAAGGAACGGTATGGAGGACACTTCAAAAGTACACTTCTCCAACTTACAATATAGTCGATTTTTCCTCAGACATGTCAGTACCTCTTTAACTTGGTGACGGTGAGACTTCAGATCCCTGGAGAATATTAAGATATCATCCAAGTAAACTACTAGACACTTGTAGAGAAGATCACGAAAAAGTTCATTCACATAGCTTTGGAAAACTGCAGGCGCATTACAAAGACCAAAAGGCATTACAAGGTATTCGTAATGCCCATCCCGGGTATTCAAGGCAGTCTTCCATTCGTCCCCTGCACGGATGCAGATTAAATTGTAGGCCCCTCGAAGATCTAATTTTGTAAACACAGTAGCTCCCTTTACCCGATCAAATACTTCTGGAATTAATGGTAATGGGTACTTGTTTTTCACAGTGATCTCATTAAGTCCACGGTAATCTATGCATGGTTGTAACCCACCATCTTTCTTCTTAACGAAGAAGAATCCGGCTCCTGCAGGTGAAGAAGATGGTCTGATAAATCCTTTGGTTAAATTCTCTTGTATATAATCAGACATAGCTTGAGTCTCTGGGATGGATAGCAGATAAATTCGCCCCCTAGGAGGTGTTTTGTCCAGTACCAAAACGATTGGACAGTCCCATTCACGATGAGGGGGTAAGGAGTCTGCCGCTTGTTTACTGAAAACATCCACAAAGGATTGATAGACTGAGGGTAAGTCGGGAAGACTAACTGACCGGAGAGGTATAATTGAAGCTAAACAGTCCTTGGTACAGGATTTACCCCACAAAAGAACTTCCATAGTTTGCCAATTAAATTGTGGATTATGTTTCTGTAGCCAAGGTAATCCAAGTATCACATCATGAGAGGCTTTGGGAATCACGAAGAAGGAAATATATTCGGAATGGAGCACACCTACTTTCATCTTGAGACATACGGTTCGATGAGTAATTTTACCATCTGGAATTCGACTTCCATCCACTGCTGTAACAGCAACTGCCGCTCCCAGAGGCATAGTTTGAACTTTAGATCGTATGACAAAGGCTGAGGTGATGAAGTTCTCTGCTGCCCCAGAATCTAGAAGAGCTGAAACTTTAACTGTAGAATTTGGAACTTCTAAATGAATAGGCAAAGTCGGCTCTTTCCCAGAACGTGATTCCAAAGTAACTCCTAGCTTAACCTCTCTTGAATAAGCTAGGAGCGAGAGTTTCCCGGACGGAGTTTGCAAGACTTAACTAAATGTTCGGAGGACCCGCAGTACATGCAGAGGTTACCCTGTCGACGATGAATTCGTTCCTCCTCTGTGAGGCGAGAGCGCCCGATCTGCATAGGTTCTTCTGTCGTTACAGGAAACTGAGATGAAGAATCTTGTCGAGGCCTAGGATGATAGCGTGGACTAGGTCGCTCTGCCTTGGATTTCTCTAAACATCGCTCTCTGTAGCGTAGGTCAAGTTTATTACAGATAGAAATCAATTCATCCAGCTTAGTTGGCACATCCCGAATGGTTAAATCATCCTTGATTCTCTCTGAAAGTCCATTCCAAAATGCCGCGATCAGGGCCTCCTCATTCCAGTTTAACTCTGAAGACAACGTGAGAAACTGAATAATATATTGACTGACAGGACGTAAACCTTGACGTAGACGGAGAATCTCCAAAGATGCTGAGGTGGTTCTGCCTGGTTCATCGAAGATTTTCCGGAAGGATGATACAAACTCTTTGTAATTAGAGAGAATAGGATCTCCCCTCTCCCATAGTGGCGACGCCCACTCCAAAGCCTGACCGGACAGGAGGGCAATAATATATGCGACCTTAGAACGGGCTGATGGGAAACTAGCGGACAACAGTTCTAACTGGATCTCGCATTGGTTCAGAAATCCTCTGCAAAGCTTTGGAGTTCCGTCAAACTTACTCGGATAGGGTAACTGCAAACGGGACATAGGCAGCGTCACAGGAGAAACCGTTGTGGCAGCCGAAACAACCGGAGTTGGGACTTGGACTTGAGACGTCTTTATAGCCGTATGAAGAACCTCCAAACGATCTGCCATAGTTTGCATAAACTGAACTATTTGTGTCTGTATAGACTCCTGATTTTCCAGACGGGAAAGGATGTCTGTCGTAGCACCGCCTCCTGCGAATTGGTCACCCGACGGATCCATGTGGCCAGTGCTTACTGTCATGGCCAGGTGTTTTTGTGAATCCGTTAACCCTGGACCAACCAAAGGTGTAGGTGCTGGGGTATAATGAAAGCAGGGAGGACGAAGAAAGTTCTGTTTCATATATTTATTGTAAGCAACAATTCCAGTAAGGAGTTAAATGACAAATTATAATCACCATATATAAACTGACGTATTGCATAAAGTGGTAGAAATGATAAGCAGGAACAATCTTAAAGATACATTGCGGAAATGTTCATAGAACTGAGTTTTAAGCAGACTTGTGAATGAATGATGAATTGTCCAAAAGAAACAAGATTTGATGCTGAACTGTAAAGTGTGTTAACTGGATAATGCAGACATAAATAAGTAACTGCAGAGATTTGTAATGAAGTTTAGAGATTTAACTGAAAGGCTGTGAAGAATTGTCCTTGATTGTAGCAACACAGAAAATACAGTACTGAAATGGGTTACTTGCGAGTTCTGAAGATCACTGTGAAACTGCAGCAGACGACAATGGTGATGAATGGGTTAAGTTTTAGAGCAGAGCAAACGAACAGCTGATGTTAGTAGAATCCTCCAAAGTCTGTGTGGTTGAAGCAGCAGACAGGGAAACCTCTTGCAAGACTCTGGGAAGCCACTTGTTTGCCACTGGGAGAGTGATTGACTGACAGCACAGCAGGGAGCTGGAGGATCTTTAGCAGTGAAGGCTGCAGACAGACCTCTGGGAGCGGAGGCGATATCTGGACCACGGGAATCACACAGGAATGCACGGAGAGAGCACAGAGCTAGGGCATAGAGTTGATACAACAAAGTACTGGCCCAGAGTAGCATAATCCCAGCCTACTTAAAGGCAGCACAAGCACGGGATTGGCTTACACTTACCCACAGGTGTTTTCACAAGTGCTCTGTATTGCTTATTTGGTCTCCAACATGGCCGCCTCCTATACTGCAGACACACAGCGGTGCCTTTGGCCATTTGGTCCCCGCACTCCCAGCTCCCAGATCCTGCATCACCTGTGCCACTGATCACGCCACGTCCCCACACGGCCGCACAGCACCATGAGCAACCGCACCGGCAACGGATGAACCCCAGAACCCGCAGAGGTGAGAGATCGGTTCGTGACAAGGACAAAGGATCCAACTTGTAAAACTTAGCAAAGGTTTCGAACCCGACAAAGTAGCTGCTCGGCAGAACTGTAAACCCGAGACACCCCGGACAGCCGCCCATGAAGAACCCACTGAACTAGTACAGTGGGCCTGTACTTTAGGAACCGGCAATCCTGCCGATGAATAAGCATGCTGGATAGGAAGCCTGATCCAGCGAGCAATAGACTGCATTGAAGCAGGGCACACAATCTTCTTGGGATCATAGAGAACAGACAAGAGGAAGTCTGTACTGTTGACGCACTTGAGACAGAAATGATTATATCATAAAAAATAACCTTTATTAAGTATACATTAAAATGAGATGTACATTTATATGTTTATCCCAAACTCGCAGTGAAACATAAGGTTTAAAATCACAAAACAGACATATAAGTGAATAGAGAAAAATAAAGAAATGTGAATGAAAGATTAAAAGGCGTGTCCACGTGTAATTCTTTACTAGACCACCTCCACCAAATTATCTTGTGTATGGTCAAGTTATTAATAAAATAGTTTTTTACTGTAGTATTATTAATAAGACTTGTTATTTATACATCATTCACCAGGCGAGGGTTAATTCTTGAAAAGTCATCCCCAGTAGCAAAACTGTGGGGGTAGATAGATATAATAAAATTAACCAACCTCCAGTTATGAGACTGATCAATCATCAGGGATCACTGTATCTCTATGTCCCTTTTGACTATATTCCCGATTATAATTCCATAGACGGAATGTTTCAATATATGTAGTATGAGAGATAAATCTCCAAACTTGGGATATTTTTATATTTATTATTATCCCAAGAGGAGAGAATTGCTCCTATTTAATTATAGAGTCCATTTATTTAATAGAATATTAGCAAGTGAGATAACTTTAAAGAATATAGCAGTTCTAGTTGTCATGTATAACCCTCTTCCTTTATAATAACAATCAGACCTTTTTCGGTCTGATTTCTATGTAATCAATATTGCTTTCCTTAGAGATATGGCAATCTCAAGTCTACTAGGAAGCAAAAAGTGGTTAATAAGACAGCTTCATTTGTCTAATTTCGTGTCTGCTAATGACAAGTAGAGTTGCTTAAAGGAATATAGCAATTCCAGTTATCTTGTATAGCACTCTTCCTTTATGATGACAATCGGGTCTTGTACAGTTTGATTTTAATGTAAATAGTACTGCTTTCTTAAGAGGTATGGCAATCTCTAGTGTACTAGAAAGCAGACAATGTAATTCGTCTCTTCTCATGTCAGTTATTACTGACGACTACTGTATTACATATATTTGAGATTTTAACAGACTTCTTGCTGCACTGTTAAAGGGATATTCCTTATTGTTTTACAGTGCGATTCTATCAATATAGACTGTAACAATCCCGTTTGTTATATATATAGTGGTCCTTATAGGTCCTAAAGATAAATATTAGCCTATTGTATTACAGATTAGAGAAGCCCTAAGGGGCTTGTGTCTTCATATACACTAAGTAGACCCCAATTAAATAGGAGCAGAGTAAATTATCTTTAATCAATTCATAATATAAGTTTTACCATCTATTTACTTATATTATGAATTGATTAAAGATAATTTACTCTGCTCCTATTTAATTGGGGTCTACTTAGTGTATATGAAGACACAAGCCCCTTAGGGCTTCTCTAATCTGTAATACAATAGGCTAATATTTATCTTTAGGACCTATAAGGACCACTATATATATAACAAACGGGATTGTTACAGTCTATATTGATAGAATCGCACTGTAAAACAATAAGGAATATCCCTTTAACAGTGCAGCAAGAAGTCTGTTAAAATCTCAAATATATGTAATACAGTAGTCGTCAGTAATAACTGACATGAGAAGAGACGAATTACATTGTCTGCTTTCTAGTACACTAGAGATTGCCATACCTCTTAAGAAAGCAGTACTATTTACATTAAAATCAAACTGTACAAGACCCGATTGTCATCATAAAGGAAGAGTGCTATACAAGATAACTGGAATTGCTATATTCCTTTAAGCAACTCTACTTGTCATTAGCAGACACGAAATTAGACAAATGAAGCTGTCTTATTAACCACTTTTTGCTTCCTAGTAGACTTGAGATTGCCATATCTCTAAGGAAAGCAATATTGATTACATAGAAATCAGACCGAAAAAGGTCTGATTGTTATTATAAAGGAAGAGGGTTATACATGACAACTAGAACTGCTATATTCTTTAAAGTTATCTCACTTGTTAATATTCTATTAAATAAATGGACTCTATAATTAAATAGGAGCAATTCTCTCCTCTTGGGATAATAATAAATATAAAAATATCCCAAGTTTGGAGATTTATCTCTCATACTACATATATTGAAACATTCCGTCTATGGAATTATAATCGGGAATATAGTCAAAAGGGACATAGAGATACAGTGATCCCTGACAATTGATCAGTCTCATAACTGGAGGTTGGTTAATTTTATTATATCTATCTACCCCCACAGTTTTGCTGCTGGGGATGACTTTTCAAGAATTAACCCTCGCCTGGTGAATGGTGTATAAATAACAAGTCTTATTAATAATACTACAGTAAAAAACTATTTTATTAATAACTTGACCATACACAAGATAATTTGGTGGAGGTGGTCTAGTAAAGAATTACACGTGGACACGCCTTTTAATCTTTCATTCACATTTCTTTATTTTTCTCTATTCACTTATATGTCTGTTTTGTGATTTTAAACCTTATGTTTCACTGCGAGTTTGGGATAAACATATAAATGTACATCTCATTTTAATGTATACTTAATAAAGGTTATTTTTTATGATATAATAATTTCTGTCTCAAGTGCGTCAACAGTACAGACTTCCTCTTGTCTTTTCTCCCTCCCAATTCTAGCTTGTAATTACTGTAGTTGACTGCACCCCCTCCTATATAAAATATTGTTTGGTATTAGGAAGAAAGGGGTTTCCATCAAGTGGGTTTATGGTGACGAAAAACATACACCCACAATATATCAGTACAATATTGAGTGTGCAGATACTATATCTGTGTGTAGATCATAGAGAACAAACAGCGAGTCAGATTTCCTGTAACGAGCTGTCTGCTTCACATAGATCTTCAAAGCCCTCACAACATCCAAGGACTTTGAGGTAGCAGAGGTGTCAGTAAGCACCGGAACAATAATAGTTTGGTTGATATTAAACGCAGACACCACCTTAGGAAGAAATTGCTGACGAGTTCTGAGTTCAGCTCTGTCTTCATGAAAAACCAAATATACGTTATGGTAAGAACTTACTGTTGATAATGTGATTTATCTTATGTCCACAGGTATCCACAGGATAACATTGGGATATGCCGGAGCGACAGTGGAAATGGCACCAAACGGTCATGAGCTTTCTGGCCTCCCAGGATGCATCGGGGCTTCTCCATATAATCCCGACCACTGACTCAGTCAAATCAGTTCTTTCCACAGCAATTAGGCAGGAGCATCACGTAGAAACCTTCCATGCAAGAGGAAGAGGTTTAGCGATTGTAAAGATCCTCAAATCAGGTGCGTCAGGGTGGGACCCCTGTGGATACCTGTGGACATAAGAGAAATCACGCTATCAACGGTAAGTTCTTACCACAACGTAGATTTCTCTGGCTGGGCCCACAGGTTATCCACAGGATAACATTTGGATTTCCAAAGCCAGTTTTAATGGTGGGGATGCTTCTGATTAGACAGGAGAACCTTTCGCCCAAATTCTGCGTCATGAGAGGCAAAAGTATCCAAGGCATAATGTCTGATGAATGTGTTAATGGAAGACCATGTGGCTGCCTTACAAATCTGTTCTGCTGAAGCACCATGTTGTGCTGCCCATGAAGGACCTACCTTACGTGTAGAGTGAGCAGAGACATTAGCCGGAGTAGGGAGATGAGCACGACAATAAGCTCCTGATATTACCTTTCGGAGCCATCTTGCCAGCGTCTGTTTACTAGCAGGCCATCCTCTTCTATGAAATCCGTAGAGGATGAAGAGAGAATCTGTTTTTCTGATGGCACTAGTACGATCTATGTAGATTCTTAATGCTCAGATCATGTCCAGCGACGCTTCTCCCACAGACAGTCCCGATACCTGAAAAGCTGGGACTACAATCTCTTCATTAAGGTGAAACTTTGACACTCATTGTATGACATGTATCTGGTGTTGAAGCATTTTGACCCTGGCTTGAGAGGATGTTCCCTCTCAACCTGTATACGGGCGTGGTCTTTATAATAAATAATCAATTGATTTTTCTAAATCTAATTTCAATTCATTCTTTTACCTAACAACAACTCAAACAGCAACAAGATGGTTAATTTAATTATCCCTAAGTATTTAACAATTTGGGGGCTCGTGTTTTGGACCTATATATCTCAATCTCTTCATCAAATTCTCAAAGGGGTGTGCCAGCCAGCCAGCAGCTGAGGATGGAAGGAATATTCCAGGATCATTACAGCACTGGTAAGTATAGAATATCATGGTATGTGCTATATTCCAGTACATGCTGTTTCTATACCTGCCAGCTGTCTGTGTGATTTTATTTTTATAATATGAGAATTTGGAGTGGAGAGATTGACTAAGCTAGGAAAATAATCCAGGGACCTGTTTGTTGTTGTGTAAATGTGGTAAAGTTAATCACCCTATGAGTAATTCTGTGAGTGAATGCTTTGGACCTCTTTCACGGGGTTTTGGATGCTCCAATCTGAACTCATAGTATCACATTCCGTTAACGCTATGAGTAAAGATAAGGGCCAAAGTAAAGTGAAAACACATAGATCACCTCCCTCTTTAATAGACATACGTATGCCAGAGTTTAAATGAGAATAAATAGGGTGATTACCCGAGGTTATAGTTGATTATAAGGAATTTGATTTAAATTTTATACTGTAATACTGTGCAGCTGCTGATTGTTTTAATCATATATGGATTCTGGTAAATAACGGAATCTACGGACTAGAGTCCCAAGTATATTCTGAGTCTGTTTATTAACATAGTTTATTGTGCACAAAAGAACTGAGCAACTCTAAAGAGGTGTTGTGTTAACCATAACCTAAGTCTGTTTGCTAACATTGTAGTGCACTAAGAAACAAGCAACTTTTAACTTGGCATGTTGCTTTGTGATTGTAGTTTGTGATAAGAGGGACTACTGCAGTTTCCCAGTTGACAGACGTATCGCTTGTGTGAAAGATTGCAGGGATTGCAAATTTTTCAGCATATGGGAAGGGCAGGGAGGATTAACCCTAAGTGTGCATATCATGTATGGAAGAAATATTCCATAAAAGCACCAATTTTGTATGGTACTGTGGCCAAAGGATACAGTCTACAGAAAATGAAAAATAAAACAAAACAAACAAAAAAAAAAATGTACATGTTGCGTATTTCAATTATGCTATAAAGTTGGCCTGATCAACCAATACTAAGCGTATTTTGAAATCGGCAAAACTGTTGAAATCTGCAAGATATTGAAGTTTGCAAACTGTTTTTTTATTATTATTTAATGTATGGGCGCACAACTTATAAAACTATAAAAGACTATAAAACTATGGTACCAAAAGGACACGCCTTGCGCTTGCGAAACTCTGTCATTTTGTGTTTTATGGTTGTTACGCACACCAGTGCTAACAGGAGTATAACGGTGTATGAACAGAGAGGGAAGCGAAGCAAACGAACTCACAGACAGTATAACATAACATACACAGGAGGTGATGGAATAACTAATAAACACAAAGTGAATGGAGAAGCCCAAAGGCTCAGGAATTGGGTGTCTCCCTAGTGTCAGGAATGCTCAGATGGAATAGAGCGGACAATGAAGCGAGGTGTAGTGATTTAACATGTGGAGCACCTGAAATGATGTTGCTAAGAGCAACAGAAAAAAACCTCAAAGGGTTACCAACGGGTGGGAATAAACTCCTTGGTCAGAGATAGAAATATAGACACAAGGAGGGTATCCACAATCCTAACCCCCACTTGCAGGGCACAGGTTCAGCTTACTGCCACTAAACTGACACCTGGACGCCCTGCACACTGAGGGAGGCTTAAGCAAGCAGGTCTGAGAGTACAGCCGCAAACCTGCTGGGTTCACAGAATAGCAAAAGAACCCCAGCAGGTCAAACAACTGACTCCAGTCTTACTGCTAGGTCCGGATTGACAGAATGAAGTACCGAATCCCAAGGCCTATTCGCAGTAAGCAACAAGTAAATACAAAGTCACACAGTACTAGCTAACTCTCTCTGGAACTGACTCACAAACAAAGATTCAGCAGCATTTGCCTAGCCTGAGAGGATGGTTTATATAGCAGGTGCTGTCCACGCCCCACTCAGACCTCACAGACTGTGAGCACAAAACCAGCGCCGGATTCCCTGCCGTGCACAGAGCCTGTAACCACTACACAGTAAAAACCCGGACCGGAGTATCAGCTGCGCTCAGGTTACTTCGCTAAAACTTGCCTCCCGGTTGCCATGGCGACGTGGCAGTACAGAGCAGGAGATCCTAACAGTACCCCCCCTCTGACGAGGGGTCAAAGAACCCCTACCACCGGGTTTATCGGGGAACTGCGAGAAGAAAGAGAGTATCAGTCTGGGGGCATGAAGATCACAACTGCGCCCCCACGACCGCTCCTCCGGGCCATATCCCTTCCAGTGCACCAAAAATGACAGCCGACCCCGAACCATCTTGGAGTCAAGAACCCTTTCAACCACAAACTCCCTCTGACCCGTATCAGAAGAGGAGAAGGTCCTTCACTGGAAGAAGGATTACTAACCGCCAGTTTTAAAAGGGAACAATGAAATGTTTTATTGATACCCAATGAACGAGGCAGATCTAACTGAAATGCCACCGGATTGATAACCCTGGTGATCTTATAAGGGCCGATGAACCGGGGGCCTAACTTATGAGATGGCTGTCTCAACTTCAAATTCTTGGTGGACAACCAGACGAAGTCTCCTAATTTGAAGCTGCAGGGTCTTCTCCGCTTATCAAAAACCCTTTTGGTCACTAATGACACAGACACAAGGGCTTTCTTCACTTTCCTCCAAATACCCCTAAGGACCGAAACAACAGAGGAACCACCAGGCGTGGAATCCAGGGGGTCAAAAGAATTGTCCTTAGGATGATGCCCATACTCACAAAGGAAGGGAGAGATCCCTGTAGCAGAGTAAGCCGCATTGTTATAGGCAAACTCCGCCATGGACAGATGAGCAACCCAGTCAGTATGACACTTGGAGACATAACACCTGAGGAACTGCTCCAAGGACTGGTTCACCCTCTCAGTTTGCCCATTAGACTGTGGATGGTAGCCTGACGACAAGCTCACAGAAATCTGGAGATCAGAACAAAATGCCCTCCAGAATTTGGCCACAAACTGGGATCCACGGTCAGAGACCACATCAAGTGGCAACCCGTGGAGGCGCACAACATGCTGCATAAATAACTCAGACAGGCGTCTGGCCGATGGCAACCCAACCAGTGGAACGAAATGCGCCATCTTCGAAAACCTGTCAACGACAACCCAAATGGTTGTCATCCCCGAGGATTTGGGCAAGTCCACCACAAAATCCATGGAAATGTGGGTCCATGGCTTAGACGGAATAGAGAGTTGATGTAATGGGCCGACAGGAACCCCTCTAGGAGTTTTATTTCGGGCACAAACGTCACATGCCCGAACCCACTGATCCACATCCCTAGCCACCGAGGGCCACCACACCGCCCTAGACAGCAACTCCCGAGTTCTGGCAATACCCGGATGCCCTGCCGACCTCTTGGCATGGAATTCCAGGAACACTCGCTGTCTTAACCTAGAAGGCACAAACTAGAGTCCTACCGGAAGGTCTGGAGGAGCCTGCTCCTGTGCTCTAAGGACTAATGACAAGAGGTCCTGGGTTATGCCCACTTTAATACATGATGAGGACACAATGGGCAATGGCTCCTCGGTGGTCTCTTGAACTGGAGCAAAACTCAGCGAGAGCGCATCAGCCTTGATGTTTTTTGACCCAGGACGATATGTTATCAAAAAATTAAAGCGAGCAAAAAACAAAGCCCATCGTGCCTGCCTGGCATTGAGCCGCTTCGCTGACTCTAAATATGCCAGATTCTTATGGTCGGTGAGAATTGAGACCACAAACTTAGCCCCCTCAAGCCAGTGTCTCCACTCCCCGAGTGCATCCTTTATAGCCAACAATTCCCGGTTACCCACATCATAATTAATCTCGGCAGACGAAAATTTACGGGAAAAGTAAGCACAGGGATGAAGGCGATTATCAGACACCCCCATCTGAGAGAGCACTGCCCCAATACCTATCTCAGAGGCATCCACTTCTACCACAAAAGGACGCTCTGGATCTGGGTGTCGCAGCACCTTGGCCGAGACAAATGCCCTTTTGAGACGGGCAAAGGCCGCTTTGGCCTCACAAGACCAGTGAGCAACATCCGCCCCTTTCTTAGTGAGTGCTACCAAGGGGGCCACTATAGACGAAAATCCAGCGATAAACCGTCTATAAAAATTCGCAAAGCCCAGAAAACGCTGAAGCGCCTTCAAACTAGTGTGCTGCACCCAATCCAGGACTGCCTGTACCTTAGAACCCTCCATTTGGAAACCTTCTGAGGAGATAATATACCCTAGAAATGCGATTTGCTGGACTTCAAACTCGCACTTCTCCAGCTTCGCCCCAAGCTGGTGGTCTCTGAGTTTCTGGAGGACTAAGCGTACATGCTTCCGATGTTCCTCCAGGGAATTAGAGAAGATTAGGATGTCATCTAGATAAACAACTAAGAATCTATCCAAATATTCCCTGAGCACATCGTTCATGAATTCCTGGAAGACTGCCGGGGCATTAGAGAGCCCAAAAGGCATCACCAAATATTCATAATGCCCTGAGTGGGTATTAAAGGCAGTCTTCCATTCATCCCCCTCTCTTATTCGGATTAGATTGTAAGCACCGCGTAGGTCAATCTTAGAAAAAATGGTGGCAGTACGAAGCTGGTCAAACAAAACCGAAATGAGAGGCAGTGGGTACGAGTTTTTAATCGTGATACGGTTCAATTCCCTGAAGTCGATGCAGGGTCGCAACGAACCGTCCTTTTTACCCACGAAGAAGAACCCCGACCCAACTGGGGACTGTGAGGGTCTGATAAATCCCTTAGCCAAGTTCTCCTGAATGTACTCTGCCATAGCCTGAGTCTCAGGACGTGACAGGGAGAACAACCTGCTCTTGGGAAGCTTAGCATCCGGCAACAAATCAATGGCACAGTCATAGGGGCGATGGGGAGGTAGTACCTCCGCAATTTTTTTGGAGAACATATCCACAAAATCTGCATAACATCCTGGCAATCCTGGCAAACTTAGCTGCGAGAGCCTGACTGGAAGGCTCAAGCAACTCCTGAAACAATCACTACCCCAACTAAGAATCTCCCCAGAGACCCAGTCAAATTGAGGGTTATGGGCCCTTAACCAGGGTAACCACAAAACCAATGGGGCAAAAGAACAGACAGTCACATAAAAAGACAATTTTTCAGAGTGTGTGGCTCCAATAAACAAAGGAATTTGGCTGGTGCAGGAGGTAATTTTACCCTGGGACAATGGTTCCCCGTTTAACCCACAGATCTCAATCTCTGATGCCAAAGGTACTGAGGGAACAGAGTGTTCCAGGGCGAATTGACGGTCCATGAAAACCCCATCGGCCCCACTGTCAACAAAGGCCTCAGTCTTGACAGTTTGACCGAGGATCTCCAAAGTCACCAGAATGAGAAAAGTCTTTTTGGGAAATTCTGACTTCTGGCCTGACAGGATATTTCCCATCACCCTCAGGCCCTGAAGTTTTCCGGTTTTTCTGGGCATGATACTACAACATGACCTTTATTCCCACAGTACAAACACAAACCCTGCTGTCTCCTCCGCGTCTTCTCACGCGAGGAGAGGCGGGTAGCCCCAATCTGCATAGGCTCCTCGGAATATTCCTCAGAGTCTGAGGTTCCCTTGGGAAAAAAGGAAACTGCGGTCTCCCTTTCAAGCCTACACTCTCTCAGCCGTCTATCCACCCGGATGGATAACTGCATGAGCTGATCTAAGCTATCAGACGAGGGATATTGTACCAGTTGGTCCTTTATCTGGTCAGAAAGGCCCCTTCTGTACTGGTTTCTCAGGGCTGGGTCATTCCACTGGGTATCATGAGCCAACCTCCGAAACTCCGTACTATAAACCTCAGCTGGCCGTCGCCCTTGCTTAAGAACCGTAATCTGAGCCACGGCTGAAGCCATCTTGTCAGGGTCATCATACAAAATGCCCAGTGCCGTAAAAAAAGCATCAACACTTTTAAGCGACGGACAGTCAGGCTGTAACCCATATGCCCAGACCTGTGGGTCTCCTTGTAGCAAGGAAATCACCATGCCCACCCGCTGAATCTCCGACCCAGAAGACTGGGGCCTAAGCCTGAAATATAGCTTACAGCTCTCCTTGAAACAAAAGAACTGTGAGCGCTCTCTAGAAAAACGATCCGGGAGATTTACTTTCGGCTCCTTATCCCCTGAACTTGCCGCTGCTGCTGCGGGAGCTCCGCTAGCGGCCTGCGGGGTGTTCATTTTAATGGACATCTCATTAAATTGTCGAGTCAGGACCTGCACCTGATCGACCACCTGTTGCAAAGTATTTTGAGGGGTATGCTCCATATTACCACAAAATTTCAACAGGAGTAGGGCTGCTGAATATGTTACGCACACCAGTGCTAACAGGAGTATACCGGTGTATGAACAGAGAGGGAAGCGAAGCAAACAAACAAACTCACAGACAGTATAACATAACATACACAGGAGGTGATGGAATAACTAATAAACACGAAGTGAACGGAGAAGCCCAAAGGCTCAGGAATTGGGTGTCTCCCTAGTGTCAGGAATGCTCAGATAGAATAGAGCGGACAATGAAGCGAGGTGTAGTGATTTAACATGTGGAGCACCTGAAATGATGTTGCTAAGAGCAACAGAAAAAAACCCAAAGGGTTACCAACGGGTGGGAATAAACTCCTTGGTCAGAGATAGAAATATAGACACAAGGAGAGTATCCACAATCCTAACCCCCACTTGCAGGGCACAGGTTCAGCTTACTGCCACTAAACTAACACCTGGACGCCCTGCACAGTGAGGGAGGATTAAGCAAGCAGGTCTGAGAGTACAGCCGCAAACCTGCTGGGTTCACAGAATAGCAAAAGAACCCCAGCAGGTCAAACAACTGACTCCAGTCTTACTGCTAGGTCCGGATTGGCAGAATGAAGTACCGAATCCCAAGGCCTATTCGCAGTAAGCAACAAGTAAATACAAAGTCACACAGTACTAGCTAACTCTCTGGAACTGACTAACAAACAAAGATTGAGCAGCATTTGCCTAGCCTGAGAGGATGGTTTATATAGCAGGTGCTGTCCACGCCCCACTCAGACCTCACAGACTGTGAGCACAAAACCAGCGCCGGATTCCCTGCCGTGCACAGAGCCTGTAACCACTACACAGTAAAAACCCGGACCGGAGTATCAGCTGCGCTCAGGTTACTTCGCTAACACTTGCCTCCCGGTTGCCATGGCGACGTGGCAGCACAGAGCAGGAGATCCTAACAATGGTGTCTTGTATGTAAAACATAAAAGTTCAGTGTTTGTTCCTTTAAGTATATTCTCAGATCTGTGTCTAACAGAAACTTTCTGTGACTGTTTGGCATGATTACAAGTCTTGTGAAAAATGTTTATATATGTGGTGAACTGAGGAAAGAAAAGAGTTAATGTCCGTGTTCAAATGTCTTTTGGCAGATCTAGAGGATGTGCAGTTAGAAATATTCTTTAATGCAATATATTGTGAGAAGGTCTGCCAGCAAATTAATGGTTGGATGCCGTGTGTTGTAATGCGATATAAAGGAAAATAAAAAAAGTTTTTTCCTGTAAAATAAGTAAATTTAGTTTCCAATGCTGTGTAGCACAGAGAGAGCTAGGGAGCTGTGACAGCCCAGACTC
This sequence comes from Pseudophryne corroboree, assembly GCF_028390025.1. Taxonomy (NCBI): domain Eukaryota; kingdom Metazoa; phylum Chordata; class Amphibia; order Anura; family Myobatrachidae; genus Pseudophryne; species Pseudophryne corroboree. The sequence continues at coordinate 625,103,139 of NC_086447.1, read as the reverse complement.
CTACCCCCCCCCCCCCCCCCCTTCCTGCAGCAGCATGATGTAGTATAGAGAAAGAAAAAAGTGTTCAGTGAGTTTTGACTTTTTTTCATCTAATAAGATGGATCATAATAAGCAATACTTTAAATATGTTTTGTGCTACAAATGTTGTTGGAAGACAATGATTGTAATTTTAAATGTTTGTTATACAAACGATCTACTCTATTTTTTTTAATATAAGAACTAATATCTTAAACAGATAGTTTGTAGAGAAAGCTGCCAATAATAAAAAAAAGTGTAGTTACGGGAGCATAACTGTAATCAGGAAAAATCCCAGTAGCATATACAGGCAAAAAATGTCAGCGCTAACAGCGTTATCGCTAACAGATTTGCATCTGGCAGACAGTCAAGAAGACGACGCCCTATTGCTGCAAACAATACTTCTCTCTCTCAGATGTGGGCTGTATGGGGGGGGGGGGGGGTTTCAAAGCAGCAGCAGCTAGAATCATAGGGAAAGATAAAGGTATCATTCTGTAAAGTATATGCTGTAAATCACAGATTGCTACAAGCAATTAATCACTACGCTTCCAGTATTAACATACTTTTAGCCAATTCTTCAAATTTATTTGGAAGAAACCTAATTTGTAAGTTACAGTGTAAAATATACTGCATCACGGATGAGGTATTACTACAGATTCCAGAAAGTATAGAATAGGGACAGATTCAGTTGGATACATAGCATACATATATATCACTTACCCTGTGATTCTATGAATGGAGGTAAAAGATATGCTTGCTAAAATCCATAACAAAGTACAGGCATTGATATTATATATTAGATTGCAAAGGTTTTTAGTGGACTGCACGATATGCAGTGATGAATCAGGTACCGTAGCCAGAAAGTGTGGGGGTATGATTGTATAGAAAAGCTATACAGATAATGTGAGAGATTTTTGGATTTGATAAGTTTGTCTGAATAAGTGAGTTTTCAGGGAATGCGTGTATGTGGCAAGGCATTCCATAGAATGGATGTAGTCCAAGGAAAGTTGTAGTTGTGCATGGAAGCAAATAATGAGTGTGGATGTGAGACGTAGATCTTGTGAAGAGTGGACTGAGTGGACTGGCTAGTCTGAGAGATATTTTGAGATAAGCAAAGAAATATATAGTATGTTGATGTAGTATGATTACTAACCTTGTGTGTAAGTAATGGTAGAATACAGACTACCCAATGAGAAAAATGTAATGTTGATGGAATAAATTACACTGTATTGTACTAGATCAGTGGTTCTCAAACTCGGTCCTCAGGACCCCACACAGTGCATGTTTTGCAGGTAACCCAGCAAGTGCACAGGTGTATTAATTACTCACTGACAAATTTTAAAAGGTCCACAGGTGGAGCTAATTATTTCACTTGTGATTCTGTGAGGAGACCTGCAAAACATGCACTGTGTTGGGTCCTGAGGACCGAGTTTGAGAACCAGATTATGCAAAATATTTATAGACAATCTTTCTTTGTACTTGCAAAAATAACCTATATTCTTTTTACCTACAGATGGTGTAACCAGTATGTGGATGATATACCTTTGTGCTATAAATTATTTGAAGTATTTGTGTCAGATACTAAACAGTTGTGTTTTCTTGCAGAACAGGACACAAGGTGTCGCAAGACAAAATTGAACGGTGTGCTGACATAGTTAACTACATAGGTCATTATTTGGCACTAGGTCAAAGACAGTTAAACCCTCAGAGGGTGGAGCCTTGGTACTCATTTATTAATAGATATACATATATATATATATATATATATATATATATATGACCAGATGATAAATCTCTAGATACAGTAATATTTTTTTGTAAATGCTATGTTCATACATTCAAGTTCATAACCAAAGAAATTATAGAAGGTAATACAATATTACACTTTATCATGAATAAGACATTATGGATACACAGTCAGAGCCAAACCATCAACTTATGTATAAGCAAGAAAAAAAAATGTTTAGAACTGTGGTTAAGCAGTAGATTTTGTATGATGTGTACATCTTACCTCTGACAGTATACAACTTAGATACAGCTGCATACTTGTCTTCCTCACCCCCAAAAGTGGAGAGTATAAGGAATATAATGTGGATGAGTAAGACAATTATAAGGAATATAATGTGGATGAGTAAGACAATTATAATTATTACATTGCATTTTTTTACATTGCATTTAAAAACTGACAGTAACTGGAGAAAACTTTCTCTAGCATCCATAGGGGATAATGGGATGGTGAATTACAGTGTGTTAACTGAAATTAGTATGTGAATTAGTGAATTAGTATTAGTAATAGTAAAGTGTTGCTGCCAACTTTTACTATGGGAAATGTCATGAGTTATGCAAATCTAAGGGTAACTAGCATGAAATAGATTCACAAGCTTTCTATGGTAGGATGAAGTTTAATGGAGAAGTGTACATTGTGTTCGGGCGGCATATGACCAAAATAACAAATTATGTGATAATGAGAGGGATAGTGATGGTGATAAAGAAAGCTATAGCATGTTTACTGCAGATGTTTGGGTTGATTAAAAACAACATTGTTTTAATACAACATAGTTTAATGTTAAAAAGGAACTATAGTATGTGTAACAGGTGTTAAGGGGTAAAGTAAAGCAACAGAGTTTGTTGCGCTATTTGAGAAATGAATAATAAGGCCAGATGTGTGATCTATTGTTTCAAAGGCAGTAAAGTTTCTTTACTGATGGAAAGAGTTTATAGGAGTTTGGAAAATATTTTTCAATTAATATGTGTAATGTTGAGAATAAAAAGTCATAATTTGACAGGGAAGGTTTAAAGAATTAAGCATTATTAATCTACAAAAGAGACAGGAATGGCAGAATTTGAATCATGGCATGGTCCAATTGTTGGTTCAATAGTGGTAGAATTACACCTAAGCCTCTGCTTAGTCTCTCTTCTATATCATTTTTTTGTTATTCTTTTTGAAATATATATTATCCAGAGCAAAGATATATTATCCAGAAAAGATTTAGTCTGGGCGCTGACTTAATTAGGGAAAATTCCCTACTTATATCTGGGTGTATTGCTGCTTCAAAAAATGGGGAGATCACTGATTCTCCCAAAAAAGTACAACCAAACAAAAATAATTGAAGCGCTATACAACCAGAATATATTTAATATATTTAATATCACCATTAGACAACACATATATACAAACAACACTTAACACACAGCCGGTGTATAAAATATTAAAAATAGCAATTGCTTCAAGGAATGATTATTATTAGAACTCATTACTCCTGAGGAAGCCGCCGAGTTTAAAGGCGGAGAAACGCGTAGAGAGGTTGCACCTTATGCACGGCTGTGACTTTCTGACCATTGGTGGGACATTCAACTAACTGACTTGGTGTGGCTAGACCCCGGATCAGCTTTTGCGGTATACAGCACTTTCGGCCGCTGGAGGGGGGATCGTCTCCCGGTGGAGTCTGCAGTCACTGGTGATGATCAATGCACAGTAAGCCAACCAAGATACCAATGTCCATTATTTACCCGTGCTGACGGGATACATAATAAGACAAGTGCTTGCTAACTGCTAAATTCTAACAAATACAACTGCACTATAAGCACTAAATCGGATTCAAACTAATCGGATTTTACATTCTATAACGCAAGTTTTGCTTTGGGCTTTTTTAGAAAGGCTAATATACATCGATGCATGCATTAATAGCTGTGGACACGATTTAATACCCACGTCTAGTGACTGTTTGCACATTGTTCAATCTGGATTGTGGTTTCAATTAACAGAAGATCAACGGAATACATCTGAGTTGAAATTAATTAATTGCTAATGTGCACTGGCTAATTAACAAATGATTATCCCCAATGGTTGGGTTGTTCTAATAATAATCATTCCTTGAAGCAATTGCTATTTTTAATATTTTATACACCGGCCGTGTGTTAAGTGTTGTTTGTATATATGTGTTGTCTAATGGTGATATAAAAAATATATTAAATATATTCTGGTTGTATAGCGCTTCAATTATTTTTGTTTGGATATATTATCCAGAGACTGATTCAAAACTACAAAATGATTTGACGGTTCAAATGTGTCACACAAATTATTTAAACAGTTGCAAGAATATCAAAAGCTGCAAGAACCTTGGAAAGATATTTAACCAACACGAAAACACACAGTCCGGCACAGGACAAATCACTGAGAGAGTGAAGACGGTGTTATGGTGAGAAGTTGCTTATGTTTCGGTTCCATTACAGATCGCATAGGATGGTCCTGGGCAAGTACAGCTGACTACTGATACAGCCGTTGCAAAGGCTGCAGAAGAAGGACACCTAGATCCATGAGCTTGCAATGAAATGAAAAGGTCAGAGACCGGAGCTTAAAGGAACCTAAAACTAAAAACAATTGTATGGAGATACAGAGACTTTTTACTACTGTTACTACCACAGAGTTGTATTTGAATGAACCCTGCAATTGAGATGGAGATGATTATGATTATTGATAATAGACTATGTGCTTATAAGCTAATATCCTACAGAACTTTTAACATTTCTGAAAGTATATGGGAGCGATGTTATTTATAACAGCATTAGGACTTGATTTCTTTTCTTTGAAGAGAGAGCGGGCAGACAGACGTGTGGTGTAGGTATGAGTACTCATCCATTATTGTGGATGAAAATTATTTCAATAAGACCCTTCCTTCCTCTTTTCTTTTCTAAGCAGGAAATCCAGAGAGATTTATGACCGGTGTAACGAACACCCTTTGAAAAACGTGGTTGTGAGTATTGTACTCCACTTGAAGAGAGATATATAGATCAATGTATGGATAATTTAATAATTTAAGATATTATTCTGAGGAGTATCCAGTCCAGCAATACCATTAATTGTTGGAAATTTTTTTGGGTACTGCTGCTATATAAATTGTATTGCTAATTATTATTATTATAATTGTTAGATATGTATACATAGACACTAGCATTGTATAGTAGCAGGCCAAAGTTCTCTATGTAAGTTACATTTGATGTGATTACCAAAACTTTATAGAGTTGTGATAACAGTGAAACAGTTACATGTGTATAGATATAACAGTATCTCAAGAAAGAACCACTAGTGATAATATCAGCTACACATATCGGGTGTATTTCAGTTAGTGGAAATAAAATAGGTCAGTAATACAGAAAAAAATTAACTTATGCAGATAGGAAAGATTGATTTAAGGGAATGTGACAGGATTGTTACAATATACAAACCTAATGTTTCTAGATGTGCTAGATATAATGAGTTAGGTATATAAATAGTAATTGTTAGATAGGATGTTCATTAAAGTTTATGATTTAGTAAATGTATTTTACCAGGAGTTGATTCAAAGGCTAAAGGAGATATCATACATAACGGAGAATGTTAGTTGTCACTATGTCCTTAGGATATGATATATAATTGGTTACCAGTTAATTCTGAAGATGTTTGTTATTTAAGAAGATTACTTTAGCAATTTTATACAAAAACACATAATAACTTGAGAAAAGTTTTCTTGCAGGATGAACTATTCCTAAAAAGAGTAATTGACTCAGTAATCAGGAAACATGTTCCTGCCACCAGAGCATCAATAAAACCGTGAATTGGTGGAGGTATCGCTATTAAGTTCTCCTATGGCTAATAGAGTTTATGATTAATCAAATGGGAGTGACGTTTTATTTCATTTAAGTTATTGATAACATGACTGAACTTTATGATAGGACATTCCAGGACATTGGATATTTATGATGATTCCAGGACATTGGACATGAACTATTATGATACCACATTGTTCTACATTCTTTAATACCACAAATTGGAGGATATTGTTGATTTCCGGAAACAGCACTTTGAGCTCACTGCTGTGCTTATTTGACCAATGACATTACAGATCCTGATACGTGTATTGCCAAGTATATAAAGGAGGCCCATGATATAAAAGAAGAACTTTAACAAAGACATTATGATATGGACTGGAAAGGATAAATGTTTAAATCCTAGTATTCAATTTTAGCTGACACTCTGTCCTCTAGGCCAAAAGTAGTCTACAGAAGAGCACCAGATTTAAAATCTAAACTCTCACACAGTCATCTTAGCAAGACAGAAGTGGTACAGACTACTTTTACAGGACAAAAACTAAGCAAGGGTTTCTTTCATTGCGGCTCTTGCAGTTACTGTAAAACACACGAAGTTAGCACCAAGAAAACCACCAGCTTCGAATCTAACAGAACTGGAGAAAGCTTTGAAATACAAGAACATATCTCTTGCCAAAGCAAGGGAGCGATATACCTCATAGAATGCCCATGCCGACTACAGTATGTAGGCAGAACTGTAAGACCACTGAAAACAAGAACAGGGATGAAGGCGATTATCAGACACCCCCATCTGAGAGAGCACTGCCCCAATACCTATCTCAGAGGCATCCACTTCTACCACAAAAGGACGCTCTGGATCTGGGTGTCGCAGCACCTTGGCCGAGACAAATGCCCTTTTGAGACGGGCAAAGGCCGCTTTGGCCTCACAAGACCAGTGAGCAACATCCGCCCCTTTCTTAGTGAGTGCTACCAAGGGGGCCACTATAGACGAAAATCCAGCGATAAACCGTCTATAAAAATTCGCAAAGCCCAGAAAACGCTGAAGCGCCTTCAAACTAGTGGGCTGCACCCAATCCAGGACTGCCTGTACCTTAGAACCCTCCATTTGGAAACCTTCTGAGGAGATAATATACCCTAGAAATGCGATTTGCTGGACTTCAAACTCGCACTTCTCCAGCTTCGCCCCAAGCTGGTGGTCTCTGAGTTTCTGGAGGACTAAGCGTACATGCTTCCGATGTTCCTCCAGGGAATTAGAGAAGATTAGGATGTCATCTAGATAAACAACTAAGAATCTATCCAAATATTCCCTGAGCACATCGTTCATGAATTCCTGGAAGACTGCCGGGGCATTAGAGAGCCCAAAAGGCATCACCAAATATTCATAATGCCCTGAGTGGGTATTAAAGGCAGTCTTCCATTCATCCCCCTCTCTTATTCGGATTAGATTGTAAGCACCGCGTAGGTCAATCTTAGAAAAAATGGTGGCAGTACGAAGCTGGTCAAACAAAACCGAAATGAGAGGCAGTGGGTACGAGTTTTTAATCGTGATACCGTTCAATTCCCTGAAGTCGATGCAGGGTCGCAACAAACCATCCTTTTTACCCACGAAGAAGAACCCCGACCCAACTGGGGACTGTGAGGGTCTGATAAATCCCTTAGCCAAGTTCTCCTGAATGTACTCTGCCATAGCCTGAGTCTCAGGACGTGACAGGGAGTACAATCTGCTCTTGGGAAGCTTAGCATCCAGCAACAAATCAATGGCACAGTCATAGGGGCGATGGGGAGGTAGTACCTCCGCAATTTTTTTGGAGAACATATCCACAAAATCTGCATAACATCCTGGCAATCCTGGCAAACTTAGCTGCGAGAGCCTGACTGGAAGGCTCAAGCAACTCCTGAAACAATCACTACCCCAACTAAGAATCTCCCCAGAGACCCAGTCAAATTGAGGGTTATGGGCCCTTAACCAGGGTAACCACAAAACCAATGGGGCAAAAGAACAGACAGCCACATAAAAAGACAATTTTTCAGAGTGTGTGGCTCCAATAAACAAAGGAATTTGGCTGGTGCAGGAGGTAATTTTACCCTGGGACAATGGTTCCCCGTTTAACCCACAGATCTCAATCTCTGATGCCAAAGGTACTGAGGGAACAGAGTGTTCCAGGGCGAATTGACGGTCCATGAAAACCCCATCGGCCCCACTGTCAATAAAGGCCTCAGTCTTGACAGTTTGACCAAGGATCTCCAAAGTCACCGGAATGAGAAAAGTCTTTTTGGGAAATTCTGACTTCTGGCCTGACAGGATATTTCCCATCACCCTCAGGCCCTGAAGTTTTCCAGTTTTTCTGGGCATGATACTACAACATGACCTTTATTCCCACAGTACAAACACAAACCCTGCTGTCTCCTCCGCGTCTTCTCACGCGAGGAGAGGCGGGTAGCCCCAATCTGCATAGGCTCCTCGGAATATTCCTCAGAGTCTGAGGTTCCCTTGGGAAAAAAGGAAACTGCGGTCTCCCTTTCAAGCCTACGCTCTCTCAGCCGTCTATCCACCCGGATGGATAACTGCATGAGCTGATCTAAGCTATCAGACGAGGGATATTGTACCAGTTGGTCCTTTATCTGGTCAGAAAGGCCCCTTCTGTACTGGTTTCTCAGGGCTGGGTCATTCCACTGGGTATCATGAGCCAACCTCCGAAACTCCGTACTATAAACCTCAGCTGGCCGTCGCCCTTGCTTAAGAACCGTAATCTGAGCCACGGCTGAAGCCATCTTGTCAGGGTCATCATACAAAATGCCCAGTGCCGTAAAAAAAGCATCAACACTTTTAAGCGACGGACAGTCAGGCTGTAACCCATATGCCCAGACCTGTGGGTCTCCTTGTAGCAAGGAAATCACCATGCCCACCCGCTGAATCTCCGACCCAGAAGACTGGGGCCTAAGCCTGAAATATAGCTTACAGCTCTCCTTGAAACAAAAGAACTGTGAGCGCTCTCTAGAAAAACGATCCGGGAGATTTACTTTCGGCTCCTTATCCCCTGAACTTGCCGCTGCTGCTGCGGGAGCTCCGCTAGCGGCCTGCGGGGTGTTCATTTTAATGGACATCTCATTAAATTGTCGAGTCAGGACCTGCACCTGATCGACCACCTGTTGCAAAGTATTTTGAGGGGTATGCTCCATATTACCACAAAATTTCAACAGGAGTAGGGCTGCTGAATATGTTACGCACACCAGTGCTAACAGGAGTATACCGGTGTATGAACAGAGAGGGAAGCGAAGCAAACAAACAAACAAACTCACAGACAGTATAACATAACATACACAGGAGGTGATGGAATAACTAATAAACACGAAGTGAATGGAGAAGCCCAAAGGCTCAGGAATTGGGTGTCTCCCTAGTGTCAGGAATGCTCAGATAGAATAGAGCGGACAATGAAGCGAGGTGTAGTGATTTAACATGTGGAGCACCTGAAATGATGTTGCTAAGAGCAACAGAAAAAAACCCAAAGGGTTACCAACGGGTGGGAATAAACTCCTTGGTCAGAGATAGAAATATAGACACAAGGAGAGTATCCACAATCCTAACCCCCACTTGCAGGGCACAGGTTCAGCTTACTGCCACTAAACTGACACCTGGACGCCCTGCACAGTGAGGGAGGATTAAGCAAGCAGGTCTGAGAGTACAGCCGCAAACCTGCTGGGTTCACAGAATAGCAAAAGAACCCCAGCAGGTCAAACAACTGACTCCAGTCTTACTGCTAGGTCCGGATTGGCAGAATGAAGTACCGAATCCCAAGGCCTATTCGCAGTAAGCAACAAGTAAATACAAAGTCACACAGTACTAGCTAACTCTCTGGAACTGACTAACAAACAAAGATTGAGCAGCATTTGCCTAGCCTGAGAGGATGGTTTATATAGCAGGTGCTGTCCACGCCCCACTCAGACCTCACAGACTGTGAGCACAAAACCAGCGCCGGATTCCCTGCCGTGCACAGAGCCTGTAACCACTACACAGTAAAAACCCGGACCGGAGTATCAGCTGCGCTCAGGTTACTTCGCTAACACTTGCCTCCCGGTTGCCATGGCGACGTGGCAGCACAGAGCAGGAGATCCTAACAATGGTGTCTTAAACATAAAAGTTCAGTGTTTGTTCCTTTAAGTATATTCTCAGATCTGTGTCTAACAGAAACTTTCTGTGACTGTTTGGCATGATTACAAGTCTTGTGAAAAATGTTTATATATGTGGTGAACTGAGGAAAGAAAAGAGTTAATGTCCGTGTTCAAATGTCTTTTGGCAGATCTAGAGGATGTGCAGTTAGAAATATTCGTTAATGCAATATATTGTGAGAAGGTCTGCCAGCAAATTAATGGTTGGATGCCGTGTGTTGTAATGCGATATAAAGGAAAATAAAAAAAGTTTTTTCCTGTAAAATAAGTAAATTTAGTTTCCAATGCTGTGTAGCACAGAGAGAGCTAGGGAGCTGTGACAGCCCAGACTCCTACCCCCCCCCCCCCTTCCTGCAGCAGCATGATGTAGTATAGAGAAAGAAAAAAGTGTTCAGTGAGTTTTGACTTTTTTTCATCTAATAAGATGGATCATAATAAGCAATACTTTAAATATGTTTTGTGCTACAAATGTTGTTGGAAGACAATGATTGTAATTTTAAATGTTTGTTATACAAATGATCTACTCTATTTTTTTTAATATAAGAACTAATATCTTAAACAGATAGTTTGTAGAGAAAGCTGCCAATAATAAAAAAAAGTGTAGTTACGGGAGCATAACTGTAATCAGGAAAAATCCCAGTAGCATATACAGGCTAGAAATGTCAGCGCTAACAGCGTTATCGCTAACAGATTTGCATCTGGCAGACAGTCAAGAAGATGACGCCCTATTGCTGCAAACAATACTTCTCCCTCTCAGATGTGGGCTGTATGGGGGGGGGAGTTTTCAAAGCAGCAGCAGCTAGAATCATAGGGAAAGATAAAGGTATCATTCTGTAAAGTATATGCTGTAAATCACAGATTGCTACAAGCAATTAATCACTACGCTTCCAGTATTAACATACTTTTAGCCAATTCTTCAAATTTATTTGGAAGAAACCTAATTTGTAAGTTACAGTGTAAAATATACTGCATCACGGATGAGGTATTACTACAGATTCCAGAAAGTATAGAATAGGGACAGATTCAGTTGGATACATAGCATACATATATATCACTTACCCTGTGATTCTATGAATGGAGGTAAAAGATATGCTTGCTAAAATCCATAACAAAGTATAGGCATTGATATTATATATTAGATTGCAAAGGTTTTTAGTGGACTGCACGATATGCAGTGATGAATCAGGTTCCGTAGCCAGAAAGTGTGGGGGTATGATTGTATAGAAAAGCTATACAGATAATGTGAGAGATTTTTGGATTTGATAAGTTTGTCTGAATAAGTGAGTTTTCAGGGAATGCGTGTATGTGGCAAGGCATTCCATAGAATGGATGTAGTCCAAGGAAAGTTGTAGTTGTGCATGGAAGCAAATAATGAGTGTGGATGTGAGACGTAGATCTTGTGAAGAGTGGACTGAGTGGACTGGCTAGTCTGAGAGATATTTTGAGATAAGCAAAGAAATATATAGTATGTTGATGTAGTATGATTACTAACCTTGTGTGTAAGTAATGGTAGAATACAGACTACCCAATGAGAAAAATGTAATGTTGATGGAATAAATTACACTGTATTGTACTAGATCAGTGGTTCTCAAACTCGGTCCTCAGGACCCCACACAGTGCATGTTTTGCAGGTAACCCAGCAAGTGCACAGGTGTATTAATTACTCACTGACAAATTTTAAAAGGTCCACAGGTGGAGCTAATTATTTCACTTGTGATTCTGTGAGGAGACCTGCAAAACATGCACTGTGTTGGGTCCTGAGGACCGAGTTTGAGAACCAGATTATGCAAAATATTTATAGACAATCTTTCTTTGTACGTGCAAAAATAACCTATATTCTTTTTACCTACAGATGGTGTAACCAGTATGTGGATGATATACCTTTGTGCTATAAATTATTTGAAGTATTTGTGTCAGATACTAAACAGTTGTGTTTTCTTGCAGAACAGGACACAAGGTGTCGCAAGACAAAATTGAACGGTGTGCTGACATAGTTAACTACATAGGTCATTATTTGGCACTAGGTCAAAGACAGTTAAACCCTCAGAGGGTGGAGCCTTGGTACTCATTTATTAATAGATATACATATATATATATATATATATATATATGACCAGATGATAAATCTCTAGATACAGTAATATTTTTTTGTAAATGCTATGTTCATACATTCAAGTTCATAACCAAAGAAATTATAGAAGGTAATACAATATTACACTTTATCATGAATAAGACATTATGGATGCACAGTCAGAGCCAAACCATCAACTTATGTATAAGCAAGAAAAAAAAATGTTTAGAACTGTGGTTAAGCAGTAGATTTTGTATGATGTGTACATCTTACCTCTGACAGTATACAACTTAGATACAGCTGCATACTTGTCTTCCTCACCCCCAAAAGTGGAGAGTATAAGGAATATAATGTGGATGAGTAAGACAATTATAAGGAATATAATGTGGATGAGTAAGACAATTATAATTATTACATTGCATTTTTTTACATTGCATTTAAAAACTGACAGTAACTGGAGAAAACTTTCTCTAGCATCCATAGGGGATAATGGGATGGTGAAACACAGTGTGTTAACTGAAATTAGTATGTGAATTAGTGAATTAGTATTAGTAATAGTAAAGTGTTGCTGCCAACTTTTACTATGGGAAATGTCATGAGTTATGCAAATCTAAGGGTAACTAGCATGAAATAGATTCACAAGCTTTCTATGGTAGGATGAAGTTTAATGGAGAAGTGTACATTGTGTTCGGGCATATGACCAAAATAACAAATTATGTGATAATGAGAGGGATAGTGATGGTGATAAAGAAAGCTATAGCATGTTTACTGCAGATGTTTGGGTTGATTAAAAACAACATTGTTTTAATACAACATAGTTTAATGTTAAAAAGGAACAATAGTATGTGTAACAGGTGTTAAGGGGTAAAGTAAAGCAACAGAGTTTGCTGCGCTATTTGAGAAATGAATAATAAGGCCAGATGTGTGATCTATTGTTTCAAAGGCAGTAAAGTTTCTTTACTGATGGAAAGAGTTTATAGGAGTTTGGAAAATATTTTTCAATTAATATGTGTAATGTTGAGAATAAAAAGTCATAATTTGACAGGGAAGGTTTAAAGAATTAAGCATTATTAATCTACAAAAGAGACAGGAATGGCAGAATTTGAATCATGGCATGGTCCAATTGTTGGTTCAATAGTGGTAGAATTACACCTAAGCCTCTGCTTAGTCTCTCTTCTATATCATTTTTTTGTTATTCTTTTTGAAATATATATTATCCAGAGCAAAGATATATTATCCAGAAAAGATTTAGTCTGGGCGCTGACTTAATTAGGGAAAATTCCCTACTTATATCTGGGTGTATTGCTGCTTCAAAAAATGGGGAGATCACTGATTCTCCCAAAAAAGTACAACCAAACAAAAATAATTGAAGCGCTATACAACCAGAATATATTTAATATATTTAATATCACCATTAGACAACACATATATACAAACAACACTTAACACACGGCCGGTGTATAAAATATTAAAAATAGCAATTGCTTCAAGGAATGATTATTATTAGAACTCATTACTCCTGAGGAAGCCGCCGAGTTTAAAGGCGGAGAAACGCGTAGAGAGGTTGCACCTTATGCACGGCTGTGACTTTCTGACCATTGGTGGGACATTCAACTAACGGACTTGGTGTGGCTAGACCCCGGATCAGCTTTTGCGGTATACAGCACTTTCGGCCGCTGGAGGGGGGATCGTCTCCCGGTGGAGTCTGCAGTCACTGGTGATGATCAATGCACAGTAAGCCAACCAAGATACCAATGTCCATTATTTACCCGTGCTGACGGGATACATAATAAGACAAGTGCTTGCTAACTGCTAAATTCTAACAAATACAACTGCACTATAAGCACTAAATCGGATTCAAACTAATCGGATTTTACATTCTATAACGCAAGTTTTGCTTTGGGCTTTTTTAGAAAGGCTAATATACATCGATGCATGCATTAATAGCTGTGGACACGATTTAATACCCACGTCTAGTGACTGTTTGCACATTGTTCAATCTGGATTGTGGTTTCAATTAACAGAAGATCAACGGAATACATCTGAGTTGAAATTAATTAATTGCTAATGTGCACTGGCTAATTAACAAATGATTATCCCCAATGGTTAGGTTGTTCTAATAATAATCATTCCTTGAAGCAATTGCTATTTTTAATATTTTATACACCGGCCGTGTGTTAAGTGTTGTTTGTATATATGTGTTGTCTAATGGTGATATTAAATATATTAAATATATTCTGGTTGTATAGCGCTTCAATTATTTTTGTTTGGATATATTATCCAGAGACTGATTCAAAACTACAAAATGATTTGACGGTTCAAATGTGTCACACAAATTATTTAAACAGTTGCAAGAATATCAAAAGCTGCAAGAACCTTGGAAAGATATTTAACCAACACGAAAACACACAGTCCGGCACAGGACAAATCACTGAGAGAGTGAAGACGGTGTTATGGTGAGAAGTTGCTTATGTTTCGGTTCCATTACAGATCGCATAGGATGGTCCTGGGCAAGTACAGCTGACTACTGATACAGCCGTTGCAAAGGCTGCAGAAGAAGGACACCTAGATCCATGAGCTTGCAATGAAATGAAAAGGTCAGAGACCGGAGCTTAAAGGAACCTAAAACTAAAAACAATTGTATGGAGATACAGAGACTTTTTACTACTGTTACTACCACAGAGTTGTATTTGAATGAACCCTGCAATTGAGATGGAGATGATTATGATTATTGATAATAGACTATGTGCTTATAAGCTAATATCCTACAGAACTTTTAACATTTCTGAAAGTATATGGGAGCGATGTTATTTATAACAGCATTAGGACTTGATTTCTTTTCTTTGAAGAGAGAGCGGGCAGACAGACGTGTGGTGTAGGTATGAGTACTCATCCATTATTGTGGATGAAAATTATTTCAATAAGACCCTTCCTTCCTCTTTTCTTTTCTAAGCAGGAAATCCAGAGAGATTTATGACCGGTGTAACGAACACCCTTTGAAAAACGTGGTTGTGAGTATTGTACTCCACTTGAAGAGAGATATATAGATCAATGTATGGATAATTTAATAATTTAAGATATTATTCTGAGGAGTATCCAGTCCAGCAATACCATTAATTGTTGGAAATTTTTTTGGGTACTGCTGCTATATAAATTGTATTGCTAATTATTATTATTATTATTGTTAGATATGTATACATAGACACTAGCATTGTATAGTAGCAGGCCAAAGTTCTCTATGTAAGTTACATTTGATGTGATTACCAAAACTTTATAGAGTTGTGATAACAGTGAAACAGTTACATGTGTATATATATAACAGTATCTCAAGAAAGAACCACTAGTGATAATATCAGCTACACATATCGGGTGTATTTCAGTTAGTGGAAATAAAATAGGTCAGTAATACAGAAAAAAATTAACTTATGCAGATAGGAAAGATTGATTTAAGGGAATGTGACAGGATTGTTACAATATACAAACCTAATGTTTCTAGATGTGCTAGATATAATGAGTTAGGTATATAAATAGTAATGGTTAGATAGGATGTTCATTAAAGTTTATGATTTAGTAAATGTATTTTACCAGGAGTTGATTCAAAGGCTAAAGGAGATATCATACATAACGGAGAATGTTAGTTGTCACTATGTCCTTAGGATATGATATATAATTGGTTACCAGTTAATTCTGAAGATGTTTGTTATTTAAGAAGATTAATTTAGCAATTTTATACAAAAACACATAATAACTTGAGAAAAGTTTTCTTGCAGGATGAACTATTCCTAAAAAGAGTAATTGACTCAGTAATCAGGAAACATGTTCCTGCCACCAGAGCATCAATAAAACCTTGAATTGGTGGAGGTATCGCTATTAAGTTCTCCTATGGCTAATAGAGTTTATGATTAATCAAATGGGAGTGACGTTTTATTTCATTTAAGTTATTGATAACATGACTGAACTTTATGATAGGACATTCCAGGACATTGGATATTTATGATGATTCCAGGACATTGGACATGAACTATTATGATACCACATTGTTCTACATTCTTTAATACCACAAATTGGAGGATATTGTTGATTTCCGGAAACAGCACTTTGAGCTCACTGCTGTGCTTATTTGACCAATGACATTACAGATCCTGATACGTGTATTGCCAAGTATATAAAGGAGGCCCATGATATAAAAGAAGAACTTTAACAAAGACATTATGATATGGACTGGAAAGGATAAATGTTTAAATCCTAGTATTCAATTTTAGCTGACACTCTGTCCTCTAGGCCAAAAGTAGTCTACAGAAGAGCACCAGATTTAAAATCTAAACTCTCACACAGTCATCTTAGCAAGACAGAAGTGGTACAGACTACTTTTACAGGACAAAAACTAAGCAAGGGTTTCTTTCATTGCGGCTCTTGCAGTTACTGTAAAACACACGAAGTTAGCACCAAGAAAACCACCAGCTTCGAATCTAACAGAACTGGAGAAAGCTTTGAAATACAAGAACATATCTCTTGCCAAAGCAAGGGAGTGATATACCTCATAGAATGCCCATGCCGACTACAGTATGTAGGCAGAACTGTAAGACCACTGAAAACAAGAATATCTGAACACATTAGGAATGTGAAGAAGGGACTAGAAACACACAACTTGTCCAATCACTTTAAAGAAACACATGAGAGGAACCCAGCGCGGATGAAAATCCTGGGGATCAAACTAGTGTCGCCCAATTGGAGGGGAGGGGATTTTATCAAACAAATAAATAAAGAAGAGCTGAGGTGGATTTACACCCTAAAAATGCTGAAACCACGGGGCCTCAACGTAGATAATAAGGTGAGATCAGTAATCATGAATTAATATCATACAGAGTGTTGTTTTACCAAGCCCTATCAGCATACACTTCGGTGGGTCTAGGCATTGGAATATAGATATTTTATTATAAGTACCATTTTTATTTTTACAACATGTAGCTAATCCTGTAGCAAAACATACCAGAACACAGACAATTTCTCTATATACAATGAGGTTTATTAATGGGATAATAATATATTAATATATTTTGTTTATACAATAAAGTTTTTATTAATTTCTATCCATAATTTTCAGATTGTCCATAATTGTGTTTATCAACAATTAACCCACAAACCAAAGATTGTCTATACCCCCAAATATAGTAACAGATAATATTCACACAACCAATACGAACTCCCACTACTCATTAACGACCAAGTTTCAAAAAATCATTTTTTATGTTCCTTTTATTTATTATATTTTTTATATATATATAATTTTCGTCTAGTATATGATAATGTTCACACAGCCAATTAATCAGAAACGAACTCCCACTACTCATTAACGACTTAGTTTTAAAAAATTATTCTTATGTTCTTTTTCACCCTTTATATTTATAATTTTTTTCTTATCCTGTTTATGATTACTATTAATCTAATTTTTCTGAAATTTCATTCTTCCTCTGTACATCTTTTTATTGCATGTTTGCCTGCATAGTTGCTCTACAAATCCCTATCAAAATCCAATAAACACGCCCCCTTTTCTATGACATAAGCAAGTATGGGCATAAATAGCCCACACTAAATATGGCACCCACAGACTCCCTGAGGAAGACCTAGAAAAGTCGACACGCGTAGGAGATAACACAAGGACACCGTTTTAAACAAACTTCATCAAGTATAATCAAAACAGCAGAGCTCTCTATCCCTGGACATAAATACTACCCACGGCGCTGAAGACTGGTGAAGAACAGGAACAGGTCACGTGACCGCGAGGTACAGGAAAGTGAAAGTGAAACTGAACAAAAAGCTGCAAGACTGACAAGGAAGCAAGGTGACAGCGGAAGTCGGGAATCGAGCACAGAAGAACGAGGTAAGGGCTCTGTAAGTGGGGAGGTGCACTGCGGACAGTCCCGCTTCGGGTCTCGAAGTAAGTGACACTTCCCCCCCCAGAGACACGACCGCACTCCTCGGATCAGGCCGGCGGCAGACGCCTGTTCACACGGGTGCCTTCCGCAGCCACAGACGGAGTTGAGAGCGGCGAGTCCAGAGCCACCAATTACCTATCTCCTGTAACTCATCCCTCCCGCATAGCCACCTGGGGTACCCCTGCATTGCCTGCATTGTCGGAAGATCACCTCAAACCCTCCCCCCCTCTCGAGAAAGGACCAAGCTGTTGAAACAGACTAATTTACCGTGACCCCCACAATACTGAGTGAGCTCCTTTGGGACTGTGTTTTATATGCTCTTCCATACACTATGGTAGAAGTTTGAGTACGATTGAACGAGGTGGGACGCCACACTCCACTGTACTGGACTGCAGACCTAAATATACATATGTATAGATTCTTTTCATATACATATATATATTTTTTTTTCATCTAATTTTCTATTTACTCACTAACTTTTTCTAATTATTCTTTCTTTCTGCTATTTTGTTTTAGAACAAATAAATACACATATTTTTCATATATAGAGTGTATATCTGGCATTTGTTATTCAGTATAACAATTATCATCACTACATATTCAGGTGCAATTGTTTATCTTTATGTTATATGTCCTTAAGAGGTATTGGGTTTAACCTCCACCACAATTTTGCTGCCACAACGTTTATCCACACAAGCAGGGCGCTGGATACAATTTGTTCATTCAATTTTAAGGATTAGGAAAATGTTTTTTAAGTATATTGTATGTGATGATGTATTCTGTGATGAGGTTTATTCTTTGGTGACCCCGATGTGATTATAGCCATTCTTTTGATGTTCACTGTCTACAGGTGCGGCCTATGTTGTATTTAGAAGGCTACTGCCAGACGCAGAATAGCAATACTATATGAAATGATTATTAGCGAACTATATGTTCCCAGAAATTCCCCTGAGATGACAGGGCACATGGATAATGTCCCTGATCAGAGGGTGGAACTGTCAAATACTGTGACAGAGGCAACATTCTAAAGGCCTAACAGCTATATATATGTACTACAGGATAGTACGTATATTATGCATACACATAATAATCACAATATCAAAGGTGATCTCATATTCGCCATGATAGTATAAAAGCATAAGAGAATCCATTTTGTTTCTAGCTAGATGATACAGCAGATTCATTTGTATTTCATTTGAACTCTATACAAAGTACAATAACAACTTTGTTGGCTAGTATTAATTCCACATCCGCACATCCGAAGTCCAGTTTAATTCCTAATAAGGAGACATGGTTAAATCACGAGTCATCCTCATCACGAGAATGTCTTGGCTAAATATCTTTTAGTTTTCTTTGCCAATTGTCCTAATATTGCATAACACTGTATTCCAGATGAATGAACTCATATGGGAGGGATATAAGAATGGGGCGTAACTGTATATTATAAAACTCATTGTATGACATGTATCTGGTGTTGAAGCATTTTGACCCAGGCTTGAGAAGATGTTCCCTCTCAACCTGTATACGGGCGTGGTCTTTATAATAAATAATCAATTGATTTTTCTAAATCTAATTTCAATTCATTATTTTACCTAACAACAACTCAAACAGCAACAAGATGGTTAATTTAATTAATCCTAAGTATTTAACAGTAAAATTCCCAGAAAGAAAGTACGCACATCCGGTAGGTCAGCAATCTTCCTCTGAAACCATACACTTAATGCTGATACTTGAACCCTCAAGGAAGTTTACTTTCAATCCCTTATCCAATCCTGCTTGAAGAAAATCCAAAATCCTGGATACTTTAAAAGATCTTAGATTCAAACTTTTTTCACTACACCAATGAATATAGGCTTGCCATATTCGATGATAAATACGAGCTGAAGGTTTTCTTGCTTTAAGAATAGTTTGAATTACTTGTTTTGAAAATCCTCCAGCTTCTAGGATAGAGGTTTCAACAGCCACGCCGTCAAAGACAGACGATCCAGGTGGCTGTGACAACAAGGACCCTACATCAGCAGATCTGGACATTGAGGGAGCAATATTGGTGCTTCCACAGACATCCTTAGTAGATCTGTGTACCAGAGCACGCCCTAACCAATATGATGCCCTAGGCAAGATTTTGGCTGGTGCCTCCTAGCACCACCGCTGGTTCTGCCTCTGACTTTGCACCTCTTTCCCAGCACCATCACCCCTCACCCGTAGCAGTCCTTATTTTTGTGTTTGTACTCCCTATATTTTAAATAGGAACAGTTCACACATTTGGCATAGAGCCCAAAAAGGGGTGTGTTTTTGCTGGCAAGAGGCATGGCCACACAATAACCCCAATTCCAATTACGCCACACAGTACTGCAACTTTATTCACATTTGATCATGTGATAGTGTCCATAATTCATATTACATCCCACAGTAGTGTCACTTTACCTTATAAATGTTACTCCTCACAGTAGAGCCCCTTATTCACATTACATCACACTGAATTGCTCCTTATTCACATTACACCACACCCTATTGCTCTTTATTCACATTAGATGACACAGTAGTGCCTTTTCTATATGCAAAGCCACATAGTAGAGCACCTTATACACATAATGCCTCACATTAGTAATGCATTTATACACATTCCACACAGTAATGCCCCTTACACATGAGACACCTTATTAATGTCCTTATAAACATAATGCACCTTATACATTATGACAACCTTTATTAATGCCCTTTTACACATAATGTGCCTTACACATATGCCGCACATTATTAATGCCCATATACGCATAATGACACACATAGTGCCCCCTACACATCTGCTGCACTTTATTAGTGCCCCTATACACATAATGACACACATACAGTAGTACCGTTACACATATGCCGCACATTATTAATGCCCTTATACACATAATGAAACAGATAGTGCCCCTTACACATATGTTGCACATTATTAATGCATTTTTACATGACACACATAATGCTCCTTACACATATTCCGAACACTACTGCACAACCAACCCACTCACATGCACACAGCACTCACACTGCCACTAACACTGTGAAAATTATCTAAATTGCTATGTGGCTAGGATGCACAAGCAGCTTCTGCTGATTAAAATGATATGCGGCATGACTATATACTGTGTGAGACTGGCTGTATCTGCATATGAAATGCTACACACAGAATATAGGCATGCCACATATCATTTTAATCAACAGAAGCTGCTGATGCCCCTAGGCTTATCAAATGCCCTAGGCATTTGATCAAATGCCCTAGGCATTTGCCAAGTTTGCCTATGCCTATGGCCTGCTCTGATGTGTACCAATGCCTTCTTGGCCAAGCTGGAACTATTAGAATTATGGCTCCCTCTGCTTGTTTTATTTTCCTCACTACTCTGGGTAACAGAGAGACTGGAGGGAACAGATATGCTAGATGAAATTTCCATTTTACTGACAGTGCGTCTACAAGGACCACTCCTGGATCCTTTGTTCTTGATCCGTACCTTGGAACTTTGGTGTTTAAATGAGACGCCATGAGGTCTCTCTCTTGTAGACTCCATCTGTTCACTATAGTCTGAAACACTTCTGGGTAAAATGCCCATTCGGTTTCCTGAATGATGTGTCGACTGAGAAATTCTGCTTCCCAGTTCAGTACACCTGGAACAAACACTGCTGACAATGCTGGAAGATGGAGTTCTGCCCACCTTAGTATGGGAGTTACTTCCTCCATCAATCTTTTGCTTTGAGTTCCTCCCTGATGATTGAGGTACGCTACTGCTGTTGCATTGTCTGAGCGTATCTGGACTGGTCTTCCATGCAGACTGTCCTTTGCCTGAACTAGAGCCATATAAATGGCTCTTATTTCCAACAAATTTATTGGCAGGCGACTTTCCCTTATGGTCCATTTTCCCTGGAACCAAAGGCTTTCGAGTACCGTTCCCCAGCCTTGAAGACTGGCATCTGTTGTCAGGACTTGGCATTCTTTTATCCAAAAGGGTCTCCCCTTGTTTGAATGGTCCCTCTGTAGCCACCAAGCCAGAGACCTTTTTACGTTTACCGGAAACTTTATAATCTGTTTTTTTATTGTCAGATGATTTTCGTTCCATTTGGACAGAATAAGGTGCGGTAGCGGTCTGGAGTAGAATTGCGCATATTCCTCCATGTCGAACATTGACACCATCAGACCCAGCAATCGCATTGCTGCATGGACTGACATTGTCTGAGTGTGCAACACCTCCTGAGTCATGATCTGCACCTTGACTATCTTTTTCTCTGGTAAGAAAATTCTCTGTAGACCTAAATCCAATATGGCCCCCAGATGAACTATCCGCTGTGACGGATTCAGAGACGACTTTTCCCAGTTCATGAGCCACCCGTGTCTCTGTAGGCAAACTACTGTCTGTTGAAGATGGCTCAAAAGCAATTCCTGCGAATGTGCTAGGATTAAAAGGTCGTCGATGTATGGAAATATTCTTATCCCCTGCGTGCGGAGATAAGCTGCCATAACCACCATAATTTTGGTAAACACCCTGGGTACTGTTGCTAGCCCGAAGGGCAAGACTTGGAACTGAATGTCAGGAATCGACTCACCACTGTCACATCTGTCCGTCGGTGCGGACTCCGTCCGGGGTCCCTACGTTCTGCTGTCACCCGTCTCCCTGTCGCCAGATGTCATCCTGGGCCTGGGAGCGCTCATGCTGTCAGCGGGCGTGTGAGCACGCCGCGTTCCCGCCGGGCCGCGGCATCGGCGCCGCCATGACAGTCCTTCCCAGTCTGAGTACGGTGGCCAATCCGGAGCTTGGCCGCACCCCCTCAAGCTACTCCAGCCAATGCCTGCACATGAAGGGGTATATCAGGAGCTGCATGTCACGATCCGGGTATCTGGACGCCATTTCTTACCCATCAGATGCCTCCTAAGGCTGGCTCAGCGCTCCAGGACCGGATCCCATCTGTTATCCTGATGTGTACATTCCTGTATCCTCTCCTGTCACTCTGGGACGCTGTCACAGTAAACGCCATATTACACCTGGCATGGCGTCTCCCGCGGCCTCCGCCGCCGTCCCTGAACTTCTGCATGCAGAGTGTCTGAGTGGCGATTACGTCAGCCGCGGCCTCCGCTGTGTCCGCTTGGTTGGATGTGCATCTGTCAGCCTGGCGCCTCCTGTCTCCGGTGGCCGGCGCCGCCATTACTGTTTTCATTACCACATGGATTACAAACCAAACTTCCCTCCAAGTGTCTGCATGGGCGCAGCCATCTTGGATTCTGTCAGCTGATCATTTCCACCAATCTGTTCTCAGTATTGATAATCTGCATAATTGCCTAGCCAATTCCTTCCTTGCTGCAGGTATAAATACACTGTGCCTGAGCAAGGAAGGCGTCAGTGCTTTGGTTGTCAAACCTAGTTCCTGTTTGTCTCTCTCCTGTGATTGTCTTCCAGGTTCCAGCTCCTGTCTCAAGACTTCCACCATAGAGACCCGCACCAGCATTCCACCTGCGGTGTAGCCTGACTCTCCAATCCATTGTGGATTCATCTGTTTCCAGCTACAACATTACCTGCTTCCAGCTCAGCTTCCAGCAGAGTACAGCTTCCCTTAAAGGGCCGGTGTCCTTTCTACACTTTACCACTCTCCACCGGTATTATTATTTCTCCGCTCTCAAGTTCTACATTTCAGTTCATATTTCATCGCTCCCAAGTTCATTTATTATTTAACTGGTTCCAGCCAGTATCCACTCCGTGCTAACAACAGTCTGGTTCCAGCCAGTATCCACAGCAGCTGTTTTATCTTCAGCAACCCAGCTTTTCCTGGAACACCAGCTGGCACAATCCTGGGTTATCTCCATTGCTACAGTCGGGCCTGGTAAGGACTTTCCATCTAGAAGATCATAAGAACTATCTCACACTACCAGTGCCCTGTGGCTCCTGCCATCCTGTAGTACCCAGGAACTGTATTTATTCTTTGCTGACTTTTACGTTTTCTTTTACTGCTGCTGTGTTGCGGAGTTGTCATAATAAACATCATTGACTTTTATCCAAGTTGTCGTGGTCACGCCTTCGGGCAGTTATTATTCATGTTACTTACATGTCCAGGGGTCTGATACAACCTCCCAGGTTCCGGTACATCTCAGCCCCTACAACTGAGGCTGCCTCCCGTCAGCTCAGGCCCTCAGTTGTGACAGTAAGCACTGACCTAATGAATCCAGCCGGAGACCAGGATCAAGCGGCCAGGCCGATGCAAGAACTGGCAGCCCGACTAGAACATCAGGAGGCTGCACAGGGCCACATCATCCGCTGTCTCCAGGATCTCTCTACTCGGCTGGATGGGATTCAGACAACTCTCCGTGGATCAGGCGCGTCTGGTGCGTCAACCACAGTGTCTCCAGCT
Organism: Pseudophryne corroboree; assembly: GCF_028390025.1. NCBI lineage: Eukaryota > Metazoa > Chordata > Amphibia > Anura > Myobatrachidae > Pseudophryne > Pseudophryne corroboree. The sequence goes on along the minus strand of NC_086447.1, from coordinate 625,078,989 downwards.
ATAACCCCACCCACCTTACCCATTTCTGCTCCACGTCTTCATCTTCCAACGCCAGCAAAATTTGACGGATCTCCAAGATTCTGCAGGGGATTTCTCAACCAGTGTGAGATTCAGTTTGAGCTACAACCTGGCAATTTTCCCAGTGACCGTACAAAAATTGCCTACATTATTTCTCTTCTCAGTGGCTCAGCCCTTGATTGGGCATCACCGTTATGGGAGAGGTCCGACACCCTGCTATCTTCCTACACTGCCTTCGTGTCAACATTCAGGCGCATCTTCGACGAGCCAGGCCGGGTAACCTCAGCTTCATCCGAGATTCTCCGTTTACGCCAGGGGTCACGTACTGTAGGACAATATCTGATACAGTTCCAGATCCTGGCATCCGAACTGGCATGGAACGACGAGGCCCTGTATGCTGCATTCTGGCATGGCTTATCTGAGCGTATTAAAGATGAGTTAGCTACCAGAGACTTACCTTCTAAGTTAGATGAGCTAATCTCACTCTGCACGAAAGTTGATTTACGTTTCAGAGAGAGAGCAACTGAGCGTGGAAGATCATCTGCTCCAAAATCTTCTGCTCCTCCTCCTCGTCAACTGTCACCATCTAAAGATGAGCCCATGCAACTTGGCCGTTCCCGTTTAACTCCTGCTGAGCGCCGAAGACGTCTCTCCGAGTTTCTCTGTCTCTATTGTGCAGCTCCGTCTCACACCATTAATGCCTGTCCCAAACGTCCGGGAAACTCCAAATCCTAGCTCGCCAAGGAGAGGGCCGGCTAGGAGTAATGATCTCCTCTCCATCTCCTCAAGATTGTAATCTCCCAGTCTCGCTTCAAGTTGCTCAACGTTATCGGAACGTCATTGCCCTCCTTGATTCCGGAGCAGCTGGGAACTTTATTACCGAAGCCTATGTTAAACGGTGGTCCCTACCCACCGAGAGACTTCCTTCGTCCATTTCCTTAACTGCCGTGGATGGCAGCAAAATTTTTGATGCAGTTATTTCTTTAAGGACTCTACCAGTTCGTCTGAGAGTGGGAGTTCTTCATTCCGAACTTATTTCTTTTTTAGTGATTCCAAGAGCCACACATCCTGTGGTCCTGGGCCTTCCATGGCTCCGTCTTCACAATCCTACAATTGATTGGACGACTACGCAAATCCTGGCATGGGGTTCCTCCTGTGCTGAGACATGTTTGTTTAAAGTATTGCCTGTCTGTTCTTCCTCCCCCAGGTCGTCTGATGTTCCACCTCCTCCATATCAAGATTTCACGGATGTGTTCAGTAAAGCTTCTGCTGATATCCTTCCTCCTCATAGAGAATGGGACTGTCCGATTGATCTCATTCCAGGGAAGGTTCCACCTCGAGGCCGAACTTATCCGTTGTCTCTGCCTGAGACGCATTCTATGGAGGAATATATTAAAGAGAACCTAGCAAAGGGGTTCATTCGACCTTCTTCTTCTCCAGCCGGCGCAGGCTTCTTTTTTGTAAAAAAAAAAGATGGTGGTCTGCGGCCGTGCATCGACTACAGAGGTTTGAACGACATTACCATCAAGAACCGTTATCCTTTACCCCTGATTACTGAGCTCTTTGACAGAGTTAGCGGAGCTACCATCTTTACAAAGCTGGACTTGCGAGGTGCATACAATCTCATCCGGATCCGTGAGGGTGACGAGTGGAAGACCGCCTTTAACACCCGTGACGGACATTATGAGTACCTCGTCATGCCCTTCGGATTGAGCAATGCTCCAGCTGTCTTCCAGCATTTTGTCAATGAGATCTTCAGAGACATTCTATACCGTCATGTCGTGGTCTATCTAGACGATATCCTCATTTTTGCCAACGATTTAGAGGAACATCGTTTTTGGGTTAAAGAGGTTCTGTCCCATCTCCGTGTCAATCATCTCTATTGCAAATTAGAAAAATGCGTCTTTGAAGTCAAGTCCATTCCGTTTCTAGGGTACATTGTGTCCGGTTCCGGACTAGAGATGGATCCTGAGAAACTACAAGCAATCCAAAATTGGCCGGTACCCTTAACCCTCAAAGGGGTCCAGAGGTTCTTAGGGTTCGCCAACTATTACCGAAAGTTTATACGAGACTTTTCCACCATTGTGGCGCCTATTACTGCTTTCACTAAGAAGGGTGCTAACCCGTCCAAGTGGTCTGAAGAAGCCATGCAAGCATTTCATCTTTTAAAACAAAGGTTCATCTCTGCGCCTGTTCTGAAACAGCCTGACATCGACTCTCCTTTCATCTTAGAGGTGGATGCCTCCTCCGTTGGAGTAGGAGCGGTGTTATCTCAGAGGGCTAAAGATGGCCATTTACACCCTTGCAGTTTCTTCTCCCGGAAGTTCTCCCCAGCTGAGCGCAACTATGCCATTGGCGACCAGGAGTTGCTAGCCATCAAGCTCGCTCTAGAAGAGTGGAGGTATCTGTTGGAGGGAGCTTCTCATTCAATCACCATACTTACAGACCACAAGAACCTTTTATACCTGAAGGGCGCACAATGTCTCAACCCTCGTCAGGCCAGATGGGCACTTTTCTTTTCCAGGTTCGACTTTAAACTCCAGTTCTGTCCGGGCTCTCAGAATCGCAAGGCCGATGCCCTTTCCCGCTCATGGGAGCAAGAAAATGAGTCAGAGTCTTCAGACAAGCATCCTATTATAAATCTGTTGGCATTCTCCACGGTAGGGATGGACTCTACGCCCCCATCAGGGAAAAGTTTTGTGAAGCCGATGCTAAGGAAGAAGCTCATGCATTGGGCCCATGCTTCCCGTTTTGCCGGACATACAGGTATCCAAAAAACCCTGGAGTTTATCTCTAGGTCCTATTGGTGGCCAACTCTGAAAAAGGACGTCTTGGAGTTTATTGCATCTTGCCCAAAGTGTGCCCAACATAAAGTATCCCGCCAGTCGCCTGCGGGGCAACTGGTTCCACTATCCGTTCCCCGTCGACCATGGACCCACTTGTCGATGGATTTCATTACAGACTTACCCATGTGCAACAAGTTCAATACCATCTGGGTGGTAGTTGACCGGTTCACCAAGATGGCACACTTCATTCCTCTCACCGGTCTTCCGTCAGCTTCCAAGTTGGCTCAAGTATTCATACAAGAGATCTTCCGACTCCACGGTCTTCCTGAAGAAATTTTCTCAGATCGAGGAGTTCAATTCACAGCCAAATTCTGGCGAAGTTTATGTCAAGTCCTCCAAGTCAAGCTAAAGTTTTCCACGGCTTACCATCCTCAGACCAATGGTCAAACCGAGAGGGTGAATCAGGACTTGGAGGCCTTCCTCCGCATCTATGTGTTCTCCTCTCAAGATGACTGGGTTCAATTACTTCCCTGGGCCGAGTTCTGTCATAACAATCAGTATCATTCTTCATCTGCTTCAACACCATTCTTCACTAACTTTGGATTCCACCCTAAAGTCCCTGAGTTCCAACCGCTTCCAGCAACTTCTGTTCCCGCAGTGGATATCACCTTGCATCAGTTTGCCAATATCTGGAAGAGCGTACGATCAGCTCTGCTCAAGGCATCGTTCAGGTACAAGAAGTTTGCGGATAAGAAGCGTCGAGCAGTTCCTGCTCTCAAGGTGGGTGATCGGGTATGGTTATCCACGAAGAATTTGAGGTTAAGAGTTCCCAGTATGAAGTTTGCACCTCGCTATATCGGTCCTTTCAAGATTGAACAAGTCATCAATCCTGTTGCTTACAGACTCCAGTTGCCTCCCTTCTTAAAAATACCCAGGACATTCCATGTTTCCCTGTTGAAACCGCTGATCTTGAATCGGTTTCATTCCTCACTTCCTCCAACTCCGAAAGTCCAAACTCAACGAGGCGTTGAGTATGAAGTGGCCAAGATCCTGGACTCACGTCACCGTTACGGTCAACTACAATATCTTATTGACTGGAAGGGTTATGGTCCTGAGGAACGTTCATGGACCAATGCTTCTGATGTCCATGCTCCTGCCTTGGTCCGGAGATTCCATTCCAAGTTTCCTCAAAAGCCAAAGAAGTGTCCTGGGGCCACTCCTAAAGGGGGGGGTGCTGTCACGATCCGGGTATCTGGACGCCATTTCTTACCCATCAGATGCCTCCTAAGGCTGGCTCAGCGCTCCAGGACCGGATCCCATCTGTTATCCTGATGTGTACATTCCTGTATCCTCTCCTGTCACTCTGGGACGCTGTCACAGTAAACGCCATATTACACCTGGCATGGCGTCTCCCGCGGCCTCCGCTGCCGTCCCTGAACTTCTGCATGCAGAGTGTCTGAGTGGCGATTACGTCAGCCGCGGCCTCCGCTGTGTCCGCGTGGTTGGATGTGCATCTGTCAGCCTGGCGCCTCCTGTCTCCGGTGGCCGGCGCCGCCATTACTGTTTTCATTACCACATGGATTACAAACCAAACTTCCCTCCAAGTGTCTGCATGGGCGCAGCCATCTTGGATTCTGTCAGCTGATCATTTCCACCAATCTGTTCTCAGTATTGATAATCTGCATAATTGCCTAGCCAATCCCTTCCTTGCTGCAGGTATAAATACACTGTGCCTGAGCAAGGAAGGCGTCAGTGCTTTGGTTGTCAAACCTAGTTCCTGTTTGTCTCTCTCCTGTGATTGTCTTCCAGGTTCCAGCTCCTGTCTCAAGACTTCCACCATAGAGACCCGCACCAGCATTCCACCTGCGGTGTAGCCTGACTCTCCAATCCATTGTGGATTCATCTGTTTCCAGCTACAACATTACCTGCTTCCAGCTCAGCTTCCAGCAGAGTACAGCTTCCCTTAAAGGGCCGGTGTCCTTTCTACACTTTACCACTCTCCACCGGTATTATTATTTCTCCGCTCTCAAGTTCTACATTTCAGTTCATATTTCATCGCTCCCAAGTTCATTTATTATTTAACTGGTTCCAGCCAGTATCCACTCCGTGCTAACAACAGTCTGGTTCCAGCCAGTATCCACAGCAGCTGTTTTATCTTCAGCAACCCAGCTTTTCCTGGAACACCAGCTGGCACAATCCTGGGTTATCTCCATTGCTACAGTCGGGCCTGGTAAGGACTTTCCATCTAGAAGATCATAAGAACTATCTCACACTACCAGTGCCCTGTGGCTCCTGCCATCCTGTAGTACCCAGGAACTGTATTTATTCTTTGCTGACTTTTACGTTTTCTTTTACTGCTGCTGTGTTGCGGAGTTGTCATAATAAACATCATTGACCTTTATCCAAGTTGTCGTGGTCACGCCTTCGGGCAGTTATTATTCATGTTACTTACATGTCCAGGGGTCTGATACAACCTCCCAGGTTCCGGTACATCTCAGCCCCTACAACTGAGGCTGCCTCCCGTCAGCTCAGGCCCTCAGTTGTGACACTGCAGGATGAGCTTGAGGTTGTCCTGAACTTTGTGTCACTCCTGCGACCCATGTGTCTGGATCTGGTACCTGTTCCTCCGTGTTCCTGGTTACCTACCTTTACCTCCGTGTTCCTGGTTACCTACCTGTGACTCCGTGTTCCTGGTTATCTTCCTACAGCTCCGTGGAACTACAAGCTTCAGCAACACCTGCATTTGTTTACAGGCTTCACACTAATCTCCAACACAGTGTGCTTCAGCCTCAGCAGTAGAGACTCTCACTCCAGGTGCATTCCATCACCTCACTTGTGATGCAGCTTGCTTGCTGCCTGTGCCTCATCACCTGCACTGTGAAATTTTGCTAGTCTCCTGCCTCTGCTACCAGGTTTGCTGTATACAACCATCTCTGCTGGCTCCACATTTAAAACTACTCTGGTTACCATACCAGATTATCATTTCATCAGTTATCATTCATCAGTTATCATTCATCAGTTATTATTCATCAGTTGTCATATTACTGTTGCCATAGACTCTCAGCTTTCACGCTGCACCATTTTACATTGCATTCCTTATTGTTTATTTCTGCTGCCTTTGTGAACTTTCAGTTAATAAAACATCATTGCGCCCATGCGCAGAAACTTAATCCAGCCTCCTCACTTCTTCCCTCCTACCTCCACTGACCCACTAGCGCCCCCTCCGGGGACACAAACAAAACCGAACCTGACAGTAAGTTCAGGACCGATGGACTCGGACGGTGGTCAGAGTGTGGGGTCAGGGGCCTTACAAGATCTGGTCTCCCGCTTGGATGGACAAGAGGCTGTGCAGCAGCAGATGTTCCAGTTCCTGCAAGGAATGTCCTCCCGGATTGATACACTGCAACAAACCCTGCCGGGTTTACTTGTTTCTTCTGTTCCAGTTTTCCCAGCACCTGCAAGTGCTGTGAGTTCTCCTATGTCGGCTGCATCAGCTCCAGTGTCACGCTTGCACCTGCCCGTGCCCAGCAAATATGATGGCAGTCCGAAGCTATGTCGCGGGTTCCTTAACCAATGTGAAATCCAGTTTGAATTATTGTCACATAATTTCCCTACGCCAAGGTCCAAGGTTGCCTACATCATCTCGTTGCTCTCTGGTTCTGCTTTGAGTTGGGTGTCTCCGCTGTGGGAACGTGCTGACCCTCTGATGAACAACTACGCAGAATTCGTGTCTACCTCGAACCAGGTCGTGCAACATCAGCCTCTGCAGATCTCATTCAGCTTCGTCAAGGTACCCAGAGTATGGGTCAATATGTCATCCAGTTTCAGACGTTAGCCGCAGAGATCCAGTGGAATAACCAAGCCCTGGTAGCAGCCTTCTGGCATGGACTTTCGGATCGGATTAAGGATGAACTGGCAACCCGTGACATTCCTGAGCAATTATCTGATTTAATCTCTCTATGCATCAAGTTGGACTCTCGCATTCGCGAACGTAACAGTGAGCGTATTCGTAGTGATCTTCGCAAGCCAAGAATGGTACCTTCAGTACAATCTCAGCCTCCACCTTCTGATGAACCTATGCAAATTAATAGGTCCCGCTTAACCCCTGAGGAGCGGTCAAGAAGACTCTGTGAGAGACTGTGTCTTTATTGTGCGGCTACAAGTCAACAAATCAATTCTTGTACAGTGCGTTCGGGAAACGCCAGATCCTGACTTGCAAAGGAGGAGTCAAGTTGGGATCTTTCAGACAAGCTCCTTCAACCCAAGACCTTATTCTCTCTATGACTCTAGAGACTACGGCTGGACTCCAATCTGCAACTGCGTTAGTAGACTGTGGAGCCGCGGGAAACTTCATCACCCAAGCTGCAGTAGATAAGTTTCGTTTGCCTGTCTGCGAACTCTCATATCCAGTCTACATTACTGCAGTGGATGGAAGCCGAATTTCCAAGGGCCATATCTCTCACCAGACCAAGCCAGTGGTACTGGGAGTCGGGTTCCTGCATTCAGAACTAATTAAACGTCTAGTTATTCCTCATGCAACCCAAGAGATCGTGTTGGGTATGCCCTGGCTCCAACTACATAATCTGCGGATTGATTGGTCTACGTTACAACTTACTTCCTGGGGTTCACATTGTCGTCAGTCCTGTTTAGCTCAAGTCTGTCCTATAAGGTCTTCTGAAGTCAAGACCCAGTCCAGTCTTCCTGTGGCCTACCAAGATTTCTCTGACGTCTTCAGTGAAAAGGCTGCTGATGTTTTACCGCCCCATAGAGAGTGAGATTGCCCCATTGACCTTATTCCCGGCAAAAAACCACCTCGAGGGCGTACGTATCCATTATCTGTTCCTGAAACTGAGGCGATGAGCGAATACATCAAGGAGAACTTACAGAAGGGATTCATCCGCCCCTCATCTTCACCTGCAGGTGCGGGTTTTTTCTTTGTTAAAAAAAAGGATGGAGGATTACGTCCATGCATTGACTACCGGGGTCTTAATGACATTACCATCAAGAATAGCTATCCATTACCTCTCATCACTGAATTGTTTGATCGCGTCAAGGGAGCCCGCATCTTCACTAAGTTAGATCTCCGTGGTGCCTATAATCTCATCAGGATCCGTAGTGGTGATGAATGGAAGACAGCTTTTAATACTCGAGATGGTCACTACGAGTACCTGGTAATGCCATTCGGGTTAAGCAATGCTCCAGCAGTGTTCCAGCACTTCGTCAATGAAATCTTCCGTGATGTTCTGTACAAGTATCTAGTAGTTTACCTGGACGATATCCTCATCTTCTCTCAAGATCTCTCTTCTCATCGTCTACAAGTCCATGAGGTCCTCCGACGTCTTCGTGAGAACCGTCTCTACGGCAAATTGTCCAAGTGTACCTTCGAAGTTTCTTCCATACCCTTCCTGGGGTATATAATTTCCGGATCGGATCTCCAGATGGACCCGACAAAGTTGGAAGCCATTGCCAATTGGTCCATTCCGAATACTCTCAAGTCTATTCAGCGATTCCTGGGATTCGCCAATTATTATAGGAAGTTTATCCGAGGATTCTCAACTCTCATCGCTCCTATTACCTGCTTAACTCGGAAAGGGGCAGATCATTCCAACTGGTCAGAAGAAGCTCTAGCGGCATTTCCGAAAATCAAGCTGGCCTTTATGTCTGCTCCAGTTCTGTCTCAACCAGATGTAAACAAGCCATTCGAGTTGGAGGTGGATGCCTCCACAGTAGGAGTTGGAGCTGTTCTCTCCCAGAAGGGAACTGATGGGAAGATTCACCCTTGTGGATTTTATTCTCGTAAATTCCTCCCTGCAGAAGCTAACTATTCCATTGTTGATCAAGTACTACTGGCGATCAAGCTGGCCCTTGAGGAATGGAGGTATCTCCTGGAAGGGGCCAAATTTCCGTTCAACATCTATACGGATCATAAAAATCTGCTTTATTTAAAGGCAGCCCAGTGTCTTAATCCTCGCCAGTCCCGGTGGGCTATGTTCTTCTCTCGTTTTAACTTTAAGCTTCATTTCCGCCCAGGTTTTCAGAATATCAAAGCAGACGCTTTGTCCCGATCTATGGAGTCCGAAGAGGAGACGTCCGACTCAGTTCCGCATTCCATCCTGAGTCCAGTGGTATTTGCTTTGTCTCAAGTTTCTCCTGCTCCGCCTCCTGGTAAGACTTTTGTTTCCCCAGAACTCCGTCCCAAGTTGCTGTCTTGGGCTCATCAGTCCAAATTCACCGGACATTCTGGTGTCCTGAAGACCTTCAAATTCCTCTCTGAGACATACTGGTGGCCAAAGATGAAAGTTGACATCAAAGACTTTGTGGCATCCTGTCCTAAATGTGCGCAGCACAAGACTCCTCGTCAGTCTCCAGCAGGTCAGTTACAACCATTATCTGTTCCCAGCCGTCCCTGGTCACACCTGTCCATGGATTTCATCTCCGACCTTCCCTCTTCTCAAGGATATAATACCATCTGGGTTGTGGTGGACAGATTTACCAAAATGGCCCATTTCGTTCCTCTCCAGGGTCTCCCTTCCGCCCCAAAACTCGCCCAAATCTTCCTACGGGAGATTTTCCGTCTACATGGACTACCCACAGAAATAATATCCGACCGAGGTGTTCAGTTTGTAGCGAGGTTTTGGAGAGCCCTCTGTTCTGCCATGCAAGTTAAACTGAAGTTTTCGTCAGCTTACCACCCTCAGACGAATGGGCAGACAGAGAGGGTAAACCAGGAATTGGAAACCTCTTTAAGACTTTACGTTTCATCTTCTCAAGATGACTGGTTGGATCTGCTCCCGTGGGCCGAATTTGCCCACAACTTCCGCTATCACACCGCTACTGAAACAACCCCATTCTTCGCTGTGTATGGACAACATCCCCGTGTTCCTGATTTTCAAGATCTTCCTAACCTCGATGTTCCTGCCGCCACTGCTGTATTGGGTCAGTTCTCGTCTACCTGGAGAAAGATTCATGCTTCTCTCAAGAAAGCTTCCAACCGATACAAGTTTTTTGCTGACCTTAAGAGACGTGCAGTTCCTAGCCTGAAACCTGGTGACAGGGTTTGGCTTTCCACTCGGAACCTCCGTCTCAGAGTTCCGTCGATGAAGTTTGCACCACGCTTCATCGGTCCCTTCACCATCGAAAGAGTCATCAATCCTGTGGTTTACAAGCTCAAATTGCCTTCCTTGTTACGAATTCCTAATGCTTTTCATATCTCTCTCCTCAGACCTCTAGTCCTAAATCGCTTCCAAGGAGCTCTTCCAGTTGGACCCAGAATACGAACTCAGCGGGGCATAGAGTTTGAAATTGAGAGGATTTTGGATTCTCGTTGCCGGTACGGTCGTCTGCAATACCTCATCGATTGGTCCGGGTATGGTCCTGAGGAGAGAAGCTGGGTAAATTCTTCTGACGTCCATGCTCCAAGGTTGGTCCGTGTCTTCCACAGAACTCACCCTTCCAAAGCACGTGGGTGTTCAGTGCCCACCCATAAAGGAGGGGGTACTGTCAGGAATCGACTCACCACTGTCATATCTGTCCGTCGGTGCGCACTCCGTCCGGGGTCCCTACGTTCTGCTGTCACCCGTCTCCCTGTCGTCAGATGTCATCCTGGGCCTGGGAGCGCTCATGTTGTCAGCAGGCGTGTGAGCACGCCGCGTTCCCGCCGGGCCGCGGCATGGGCGCCGCCATGACAGTCCTTCCCAGTCTGAGTACGGCGGCCAATCCGGAGCTTGGCCGCACCCCCTCAAGCTACTCCAGCCAATGCCTGCACATGAAGGGGTATATCAGGAGCTGCAGGATGAGCTTGAGGTTGTACTGAACTTTGTGTCACTCCTGCGACCCATGTGTCTGGATCTGGTACCTGTTCCTCCGTGTTCCTGGTTACCTACCTGTACCTCCGTGTTCCTGGTTACCTACCTGTGACTCCGTGTTCCTGGTTATCTTCCTACAGCTCCGTGGAACTACAAGCTTCAGCAACACCTGCATTTGTTTACAGGCTTCACACTAATCTCCAACACAGTGTGCTTCAGCCTCAGCAGTAGAGACTCTCACTCCAGGTGCATTCCATCACCTCACTTGTGATGCAGCTTGCTTGCTGCCTGTGCCTCATCACCTGCACTGTGAACTTTTGCTAGTCTCCTGCCTCTGCTACCAGGTTTGCTGTATACAACCATCTCTGCTGGCTCCACGTTTAAAACTACTCTGGTTCCCATACCAGATTATCATTTCATCAGTTATCATTCATCAGTTATCATTCATCAGTTATTATTCATCAGTTGTCATATTACTGTTGCCATAGACTCTCAGCTTTCACGCTGCACCATTTTACATTGCATTCCTTATTGATTATTTCTGATGCCTTTGTGAACTTTCAGTTAGTAAAACATCATTGCGCCCATGCGCAGAAACTTAATCCAGCCTCCTCACTTCTTCCCTCCTACCTCCACTGACCCACTAGCGCCCCCTCCGGGGACACAAACAAAACCGAACCTGACACTGAAAATGTTGCTGGAGGATGGCAAACCTGAGGTAACATTGATGAGACCTTGCTATAGGCACATGTAGGTAAGCATCCTGTATATCCAGAGATACCATGTAATCTCCCGGTTCCATAGCCAACACTATGGAGCTTAACGTCTCCATGTGGAACCTTGGAATCAAAATGTATTTGTTTAACATTTTGAGATTGAGAATTTGTCGGAATGACCCATTTGGCTTCTGATTCAAAAATAGATTGGAGTAAAAACCCTGTCCCCGTTGTGATGGGGGTACCGGGATAATCACACCCGACTGAAGCAATTTCTGAACTGCTTCCTGCAGGGCACTGGCCTTCGACTCTATACGAGATGGGCTGGTGCAAAAAAACCTTTGAGGAGGCTGCCTCCTGAATGGGAACCCATAACCGAGAGATACCACCTTCTGCACCCAAGCATCTGTCGTCAACTGTTGCCATATGTGTGCAAAATGAAGGAATCGGCCCCCAACCCTGGAATCCTCCAGGCAGAGGCCCGTCTCTTCAGGCTGATGGTTTCTGTTCAGGCTTGGAAGCTGGCTTTCTACTAGCCCATTGCTTCCTACCCCTGGCTGATCTATTGAACTGGGGTTGCTTAGACTCCTCTTTAGCTTTCGCTTTGCCTTGCCATCGAAATGGCTGAAACTTTGAACCCCCAGTCTTAGGGTTATAACTAGCCGGAAATCTGACTTTTTTAGATTCAGCTTCCGATTCTAGAATATCTGACAATTGTTTCCCAAACAATATATTACCAATGAAAGGCAATGCTTCCAACTCTTTCTTAGATTCTGCATCTGCTTTCCAAGTGCGTAGCCAAACTGCTCTACGAGCGGCTACTGTCAAGGCTGATGCTTTAGAAGCAATCGTACCCATATCAATTGCTGCTTCTTCCAAATATTGGGCAGCTTGTCTTAAACAGCCCAGATTATACTCCTGCTCCCTATTAGGAGGTGAGAGGCCATTCTCTAGTTCTTCCATCCATTCTACCATTGCCCTTGCCATCCAGGCTGAAGCCATAGCAGGCCTTACCACTGCTTCTGAGAGAGAAAATATATTTTTCAAGAAGCTATCTATCCTTCTGTCTGTGACATCATTTAGTGAGGTAGATGACAATGGTAAAGCACATTAATGCACGAGTCGCAGTACATGTGCATCTACTTTAGGAGGAATTTCTCTTTTTGAACAATCCGCAGCTGGAAATGGATAATAAGAATTCAATTTTTTCAGAATCTTATATTTCTTACTGGGCGTCACTCAGGATTCTTCCATCATTTCCGTCAGATCCTCTGATGCTGGGAATTCAGTCTTAACTGTTTTTGTTTATTTAAACACAGGTGCTTTAGATTTTGACACTGTTTTGTCTGTTTCCTCCAAAGAGAGAATAGCCTTCATTGCATCAATAAGTTCAGCTACATCCTCTGAGCTGAAACTCTGCGATTGATCATCATACAGATTATTTGAATATACTGTATCATCATCTGTTGTATCATCTTGTGTAGTCTGCAACATAGACGTATCTATTTTAGTCTTACCTGTACCATGGTTAACAGCCTGGTTACTTGTAGAAGCTACTGGAACCAAACCATAAGAAGGGAGCTGCATGTATGGGTTAATAGTGTAACCTATTCCCTGGGGTGGCGCTGTAGGAGTTAATCTGTCCGCTATTGAAGACAAAGTCTGTGCGAACATACTCCATGGTTGCTCTGCTGGTTGTTGAACCAGTTCCTGTTTTCTACTTTGCTGAAAAGCAAAACAGTTTGCACATAACCCCTCATAAGTGACCAACTGGCCTATACCAATTAACCCTGTTTTACAAGATAAACATGTTAAGGATGTAGGAGTGCCTGATAAATTCTCCTCGTCACTTTTGCCGCTCACAGACACGGTAATATTCTGTTTATGACTACACAACTTGTGACTGAAAATCACCTATATATAAATATATAGAAGTGAGATCAATCTGACCACAACCGTGCACCTGACTTGAGGTTCAGAACAGGACTGACAACATATAAAAGTCAGCATACATACTAGCAGTCAGTCACATGTTAAAATATTAGACATTGTCATATGAGAATACAATCACCATCATAATAACTTACAAGTAAGTGGGACAATTGTATTTCTGTTTTTAACCAGTTTTTTCAAACATATCATGCAGAAACAACAGTAATATACAGGCCTCATATGCAATATGTACCAAAAATTAGCAATTCATACTAACAAGTAGAGGGAATTTTTTAGTACTGTATAACCCATTTCTCCATAGAGTGGGATACAGGGAGACTCACCACACTTCCATATCCATCAATACGCTCGCAAGACGCTGAGTGGATTCAGACGCTACTAGTGTACACAGCCGCTGTTGATGACTGATGAGAGACACAGGCCCTCTTTTGGACACAGACGCTCATTGAACTATAAGTGTATGCAGACGTTCCTGTCTGCGACCGGGTCTAAGCGGAAAGTCTAGTGTACACCATCGCAGAATCTAAGCTGCAACCAAGTACCCTCGTGGTAGCATCTGAGACGGAAGTGAGGTAATTTAGTTCATGGAAGGGAGACGCGCGGAAACTGGTCATGAACTTGGGTGAGGGGCGACCAGGAGAGCGTCTAACTCCCCCTGTTGAGTTAAACTCTAAGGATCGCGGCCTCAACCTAGTCCTGGCACCTATGATCCCTAAAGCATAGCGCTGTCACACCTAAGAGTGGTCGGCACATCAACACACTGTTTGTAGTCTCCTCCAATACAGTGTAGCTGTGCCCAGAACCCCTAATAAGAGGAACCGATGCCTTACCTTCTCCCCATGCTCCGGCCACAGCCTGGTTACGTCTGCTGGACCTGCTAGAAACATCCGACACAGACGCCCATCGAGACAGCACTATACCGCGAAGGTAAGCGTTGTTGCGACCCGGTGGAGAGTTTTTGGAGCGACTCTTTCTAGTATGCATTTAAGACGCTCTTAAGAAAAGTCAATTAAGAGAGAAAAAAAACAGTAAGACTATAAAAATAAAATAATAAAAGCTTCAGGCTGCTATTACCAGCAGCCCTGTGACCATGGTCCGGCTCCTGCCGCACCAAACAAAAAACTGATTTGATTGAGTTAGTGAGCTGGATTATATAGAGAAGTCCCGATGCATCCTGGGAGGCCAGAAAGCTCGTGACCGTTTGGTGCCATTTCCGCTGTCGCTCCGGCATATCCCAATGTTATCCTGTGTATAACCTGTGGACCCAGCCAGAGAAATAGGGGCTTTTGTCAGACAACACCCCCAATTCTGACACATGCCTTGCAGAAACTAAGGACAACAGTGTAATGGTCTTCGACGTAAGAAACTTTACGTCAACCTCCTGTAAAGGCGCAAACCATTCCGATTGTAGGAACTGCAACACCACGTTAAGTTCCCAAGGTGCCATGGGAGGCACAAAGGGCGGTTGGATGTGCAGAACCCCCCTTCAAGAACATCTGAACCTCAGGGAAGGAAGCCAATTGTTTCTGGAACAAAAAATTGATAAGGCCAAAACCTGGACCTTCAAGGAGTCCAAATGTAGGCCCACATCACACCCGACTGTAGAAAAAGTAGAAAACGTCCCAGCTGAAATTCCACTGCAGGAAATTTCCTGTTTTCACACCCCGAGACATATTTTTCCAAATACGGTGGTAATGTTTAGACGTTACCCCTTTCCTGGCTTGGATCAGGGTTGGAATAACCTTGTCCGGAATGCTTTTCTGGGCTAAAATTTGACGCTCAACTTCCATGCCATCAAACATAAACATAGCCATGGTAAGTCTTGATAGACGAATGGCCCCTGTAGAAGATCCTCTTGAAGAGGTAGAGGCCATGGGTCCTCTAGGAGCATCTCCAGTAGATCCGCATACCAGGCCCTTCTTTGCCAATCTGAAGCAATAAGAATTGCTTAATCCTTTTCCCTTTTTTATTCTTTTGAGAATTCTTGGGATCCGTGGAAGAGGTGGAAACAAGTAAACCATTTGGTAGACCCATGGAGTCACCAAAGCGTCCACCGCCACTGCTTGCGGGTCTCTCGACCTGGAACAATACCGCTTTAGCTTCTTGTTGAGATGAGAGGCCATTGTGTCTATTTGTGGAATTCCACACCGACGTGTTAAGGACTCGAACACCTGCAGGTGAAGGCCCCACTCTCCCGGGTGGAGGTCGTTTCTGCTGAGGAAGTCCGCTTCCCAGTTGTCTACTCCCGGAATGAAGGTTGCCGACAGCGCCACCACATGTCTTTCTGCCCAGAGGAACATTCTTGTTACCTCTGACCTTGCTGCTCTGCTCTTCGTTCCGCTCTGTCGATTTATGTACGTTATGGACATCACATTGTCCGACTGAACCTGTATGGCTTGATCTTGAAGAAGATGCAATGCCTGTAGAAGGGCGTTGTATATGGCCCTTAGTTCCAGAATGTTCATTGGAAGAATGGCTTCCTGACTTGACCATTTTCCTTGGAACTCTTCCCCCCGGGTGACCGCTCCCCAGCCTCTTAGGCTTGCGTCTGTGGTTAGCAGAATCCAATTTTGAATCCTGAACCTTCGACCCTTGGTCAGGTGAAAAGTCTGAAGCCACCACAGAAGAGAAATCCTTGGTTTTGGTGACAGATGTATCCTCCTGTGCATGTGAAGATGCGATCTGTACCATTTGTCCAGCAGATCCAGCTGGAAGGGCATTGCATGAAACCTTCTGTATTGCAGAGGCTCGTAAGAGGTGACCATCTTCCCCAGAAGGTGAATGCATAAATGTACCGATATCCGGGCTGGTGTTAGAACATCCCGCACTGGATTACCAATGCGTTTTCCAATGGAAGGAATACCTTCTGTTCCTCCATATCCAGTATCATCCCCAGAAACAGAAGCCTCCATGTTGGTTCCAGTGGGATTTGGGTAGGTTCAGAATCCATCCGTGATCCTGAAGTTGACAGGTTGAGAGGGCAATGCTGTCCAACAACCACTCCCTGGAAGGCGCTTTTATCAGCAGGTCGTCCAGGTATTGTATTATGTTCATTCCCTGCTTGCGGAGGAGAAACATCATCTCTGCCATTACCTTGATGAATACCCTTGGTGCCATGAAGAGGTCAAATGGCAGGGCCTGAAACTGGTAGCGACAGTCCTGTAGTGCAAACCGTAGATAAGCCTAATGAGGCATCCAAATTGGAATGTGAAGGTATGTATCCTTGATGTCCAGAGACACCAGGAATTCCCCCTCCTCCAGACCTGAAATCACCGCTCTCAGAGACTCCATCTTGAACTTGAACACCCTTAAATATGGGTTCAGTGATTTGAGGTTTATAATGGGACTTATCGAACCGTCCGGTTTCGGTACCACAAACTGGTTGGAGTAATAACCCTTGTTGTGTAGTTGAAGTGGAACTGGGACAATGACTTGAGTCTATACCAGTTTTTGAATTACTGCCTGTAAAGTCGTACTTGCTTCCGGAGAAGATGGTAAGCCTGATTTGAAGAATCTGTGAGGTGGGAGTTCCTGAAACTCCAGGCTGTATCCCTGGGCAATAAGGCCTGTGACCCAGGGATCCTGGCAAGATGTTGCCCAAACGTGACTGAAATAACGTTACCGAGCTCCCACCTGCCTGTCTACCATTCAGTGCGGACCACCGTCATGCTGAAGGTTTTGAGGAAGCAGACCCGGAGGTCTGTTTCTGAGAACCTGCAGCTGCTTGTTTTCTGGGTTTACCTCTATTACCTTTGAAGGCTGTAGAAGAACCTTTGGATTTGCTTTTGAATTTCGCTGTCCGAATGGACTGCAGAGTTGGAGCAGAGTAGGTTTTCCTAGCTGGGGGTGCTGCAGAAGGAAGGTACGTATACTTACCCGCTGTAGCCTTGGATATCCACTTCATCTCCAAAAAGGGCCTCACCTGTGAATGGTAGGTTTTCCACGCCTTTCCTAGAATCCGCATCTGCTGTCCACTGGCGTAGCTACAAGCCCCTGTGTGCTGACACTGCCTTGGCAGTGGTGCATGCGTTGAGCAAACCAATTTCCTTTATAGCCTCCACCATAAAGTTAGCAGAGTCTTGAATATGCTGCAGGAGTAAAACTATCTCCCCCTGGGTAAGGTGTCCAATCCGTTAATTAGGTTACCTGACCACTTTGCTATGGCTTTAGTAATCCATGCACAAGCAATAGTGGTTCTCTGGGCCACCCCAGCAGCAGTGTATAACGATTTGAGAGTGTTCTCAATCTTGCGGTCAGCTGTGTCCTTTAAGGATGCTGCCCCAGGAATAGGTAAGACTATCTTACGTGACAACTTAGATACCGATGCGTCCACAATCGGCGGGTTTTCCCATTTCTTTCTATCTTCCAGAGGAAAGGGAAAGGAAGTAATTAATCTTTTAGGGATCTGAAATTTTTTGTCAGGGTTAGCCTAAGTTTCTTCAAACAGGGCATTCAATTCCTTTGATGCAGGAAAAGTAGCTGAGGATTTCTTTTTTACATTAAAATAAGATTCCTCCTCTACCTCCGCTGTCTTGTCAGGAATGTGCAGGACATTTCTGATAGCCTCTATAAGGGTCTGTATTCCTTGTGATAGATCCACATCCCCCCCACTCACATCCACTTCACCCTCCTCTGGATCTGATGTATCGATCAGTATCATCCTGCATGAGCTGGGCCAGAGTACGCTTTTGCGGGCAAATGGCGGGGTTTAAGACTATGGTATGAGAACTGAATCTCTATTCATCAGGTCATCCATAGACTGTCTTAAAATCTGCGTCTCTTTCTCATTATGGGACAATTTGGTAGAAATATTAGATATCATCCCTTTAATGGAAGCTAACCATGGGGGTTCTGCCCCACTAGCTTGAGAATGTGCACTATTCTGAGTACAGGGTAGTGAGTCTCCAGGGAAGACATTCAGCTGTGCAGAAAACACAGTCGCTGAACATGGTAACGTGAAGGGACACACGCACACACACACACCCACAGACAGAAGGTGAAAACACAGTTTAACCCACACAGAGCCCTCAGGGAGACACAGAAATTGGAGCCAGCCATACAGCGCCCCTGTAACCAAGTAAAACTTAGCTGGGTAGCCAAACTAAGTCCCTTAATAGGGCTTAGTATACTACAACACTTCCTTCCTTCTAAGACCCCCTGGTACCGCTGAGGAGATGTGGAGTCTTTGTGGAGGAGCTGCGCTTCCCTGTGATTCCTGTCAGTGTAAGCTGCAGGGGGAAAATGGCGCTGGTGAGCTGCTGGATCCGCTCATAGTGAAGCCCCGTCCCATAAATGGTGCTCAGCTTCCCGCTTTTTTATACTGGCCTGAGGTAATTTTTATGCCTAACAGAGGGTTAAAACCCTTGTTAGATATGTTAGCCAGTGTAGGTAATCAGTGGTGGCTCAGCACGCCCCTCACAGTGGGACACACTACACTGTATGTCCTCCTGAGCCCCCTGGAGCGCAGCCTGCACTCAGAGCTGTGCTCCTATCCTTGTGCCGCCATTCCTAACCGGGACGCCGGCACTGTACTCACCACTCGTCTTATGGCTCTGTTAGGAGTGGCGGCGTGCTGCGGGAGGGTACGCTCGTCGTGGTGGGGTTTGCGAATGACTCCCTCAGGAGCTCAGTGTCCTGTCAGCGGTGAAACGGGACCATTAACTCTTTAGGAAGATGGGCCGTTCTCCCCCCTAAGTCCCACGAAGTAGGCAGTTTGGTGTCAAACAGACCTGACTGAAAATAACAAACAGAAAATAAATGCAGAAAACTCTCCAGGAGCTTCCCTAAGTGTGACTGGCTCGTCGTCCGGGCACATTTTCTAAACTGAGTCTGGTAGGAAGGGCAAAGAGGGAGGAGCCAGTGCACACTATTGATTTCTTAAAGTGCCCAAGGCTCCTAGTGGACCTGTCTATACCCCATGGTACTAATGTGGACCCCAGTATCCTCTAGGACGTGAGAAAAATGTTAGTTGCCAGGGGTGTGTAATGCTGGTTGCCGGGGGTAATGCGCATTGTCAGGGGTGTGTACAGTCAGCCACAGTCAGCCAGCCCACCCGCCAGCTCCATTTGCTCTCTCTCGTCCCTGTCATAGTACTCCACTCGGAGGGCGGAGTTTCACAAAATGCATTGCGTCATGACGTCACGACACAAATGCATCATTCTGTGAAACTCCGCCCCCCGAACAGAGTACTATGACAGGGAGGGGGTGAGGAGCAGTCGAGACAGAGGAAAACGCCTAGAAACTGCACTGCCTGTGCATACGCCTATGTTCCCGGGACCGGCCGTGGGTGATCATTTTCCGTGGATGCTCGGCCCTGGGAGCACCCACGGAATTGGCGCCTATGGCTGGTCACATCCCTTAAGCATGGTCCCTAACACTGAATTTCCCCGATGGGCCCTTCATGCCCCAATCCAATAATGAATGCAGTGAATCAGTGACGTGCAGTGAGGTCATTGGCTGGGGAGGCACTGATATATATATTTTTTTATATATATATATATATATATATATATATATATAGTAAGAAGAAACAGGTGGCACTCACAGGCTTGCAAACAATGTTGAACAAACTCCACGCCGTGAAGTGTTTATTGGAAACAACAGGTGACGTTTCGGGGACACATCCCCTTCCTCAGACAACAAAGCAGTGTATACACAGTGAATATATAGCATGATAAACCCCACTTACCCCCACAATCATGACTCTCAGCTGCGTGGACCACGGAGTGCCCCGGCGTCTCACATCCCGCACTTCCGGTTTCGGCAACACGGCCCGGCCGGAAGTGACGCAATCAGGTCAGCCGGTTCCTATGGCAACACGCTGGGAGCCCTGAAATAAACAACAAAATACATTAGTGACACAATAAAATCTGCTGAACAGGCACACAAATAAATATAGCGCTCAACTGAGATAGAGTGCGCCTAATAAACTAATCATGACTCTTGTGCAAAACAACAATACAACATGTAATAGCTTAAAACGTTAAAAACAACCTGTGTGTTCTGCCACCCTAAAAACAGCCTGATCGTAATAGCAATGGTGTTTAGACCTTCTACTATATCGAAAGATTCTGTTTTATATCATTATCTCTGATGGCCATTAAATCTGAGAGGCGAATCAACCAGAGGGTAAATGAGTGATGAGGGCACCATCCCTTACCTGGTGTGACCCCACAACTGAACCCTAGCCTACGATGTCTATCAGGGGTGGAGTTTGTTCAACATTGTTTGCAAACCTGTGAGTGCCACCTGTTGTTTCTTCTTACTACATGTGGGTGGACTAGCATGTACACAAGGAAGTGCACCTCAGCTAGTTACCAGGAGGAGTGCCGTGGCAAATTCTGGATGTATATGGTTACACGCTCTGCTGCGGTGGGTAAGGTCGTTGAACCAGCCCAGGGCACCTTTCCATTGGACCACCTCCCTCTGTTTTAACTGTTTTTTAAAGCACAGCACTTTGTTTGCACGCACTTGGCACTTTAGTGACATTTGTATTTCACAAACTTTGTGTGGCTCTGCACCCTGAGGGCAGCTACATGTTAGAGGATGGCAACTTCTGAGGGTGAAGGTGATTTTACGTAATTTTTATTGGAATGTGACAATTATGAGACGCTTAGTTTCTCGGATGTGGATGCTGAGAAAATTCTGCACAAGGATGTAGCATTGTCTGATGCATATGTCGATTCCAGTGATGATGTTTACCGTGAATTGTTCAAACTAAAAAAGCGGGAGTTGGACTTTTTATACCACAGCCGCACCTTGTCTGATTACCTTCGGGCGAAACAAATACCCCGTGGGTTCAGGGTACATAATGTACCCACGATAGGCAGGTACAATACCGCCTTTTGCAAGCGCTGGATCTCAATACTCAACAAATGCTCCATGGACCTCATCTTATTAGTCATCGAGATGTCCACAAGGGAGCTGAAGTTAACATCACAAAAGATCAGCGAGTTTGAAAAGGAACATCTGACAACGATGACATCTGATAAATCCACAGATTGGCTATCCAAACTGCAAAGCCAACTGGAGGAGTATAAAAATAATCTCTTGAAGTATAAAAAAGAGAAACACAGGAAGGTGGTCACAGATTACGCCCAGCACCGGGTTTATATATGGCTAAGTCAAGCAAGCCAGTCCCGAGGACGCGGCCGGGGTGCGGGAAATGTGAGAAGACCACAACGGGTCCGCTTCTCAAGCACGTCAGCAAGCGATAATGATGAAGCCGGGGGAGCTGGCGTCGAGGCTAGACACACGGTGACCCCTTTTGTGGTAAACACCCGGGCAGGGGCCTCCACCCGGGGAAGAGCAAAACGAGAAGGGGAGGCCAAGCGAGGAGGCAGAACAGTTGGAAGGCCGCCCAAGCACAGAGCCACTTAATTTTCAACTTATCCTCGTATACTCTTCAGGAGTCCGAGCAACGACTCCTCAGCAAGGGACTCTCCTTCATACCTACCAACTTTGCGGATCCATTCAAATGGAAGGTAGAGTCATTTAAACTAGCCCGTTCATTAAAAATCAAAGAGCATTTTTCTAAGCATCCCACGGTGAACATAGAATCTACTTTACCTGGTCGAATTTCCAAGTTGGGTAACAGCTCTAGATTTGACCCACAGTCAAATAACGCCACTCTTAAGACTTTCCATAGATTAATGGGCAATGCCATTGTGCATAGAGCTCCTGGGGTTAAACACAATCTGGCCAGTGATGAACGACAAGCGTTAAGGAATTTACAACAGAGGACTGATATTGTCTTGAGAGCCGCGGATAAGGGCGGCTCTATTGTTATCCAGGACACGTCCTCATATGCTGCGGAATGTGACAGGTTACTTGGTGACGGCAAGACATATTGCCGACTTGATAAAGACCCTACTCCTGGGTTTAAACAGGAGCTTGATCTATTGTTGAAAAATGCAGTCAGAGAGGGATTATTATCTCAGGTACTTAGCGATAAATTGTCCACAAAATGGCCTGTAGTTCCATTATTTTACACCCTCCCTAAGATTCACAAGGACGCACAGAGACCTCCGGGGAGACCAATCATCTCTGCCCGGGGGTCTCTGTGCGAGCCAATTGCAGTATTCTTGGATGCCTATCTGCAGCCATGTATCCAGGATACTTTTTCTTACTTAAAAGACACCAAGATGTTGTTAGATAGATTGGCTAAACTGGGATTAGTCCCTAATGATACGACCATGGTGACAATAGACGTCACCAGCCTCTACACGTGTATCCCTCACGAGGTTGGGTTGGAGGCTGTCAGACGGCTAATCACGGCTAATCGGTTGTACACAGGCCCAGATGTGGATTTGTTTATTGAGCTTTTAGCTTTCACACTGACACATAATTTTTTCCTATTTAATGGGAGGTTCTACAAGCAACTGACGGGGTGCTCGATGGGGTCCCCAGTGGCCCCGTCGTTTGCCAAGTGTTTTATGTGGGAAGTAGAGAGGGGATTGTTTTTTGAGGATGCGAACATTTCAGGGCACATTCTGCTGTACTTTCGCTACATTGATGATCTCCTCATTCTCTGGAGTGGCGACATCCAGATTTTGACTGAAATTATTAACAGACATAACAGCTCAGACAGTCCCATTAAACTAACCTGGAACCATAGCATGTCTGAGATTTGCTATTTGGACGTATGCATACAACTGAAAGAGGGACAGCTGGGGACGACTCTATATAAAAAACCACGGACAGGAATACCCTGCTCCGAGCTGAGAGTTCACATCCTAAAACAATGATTCGTAGCTTGCCCTATTCTCAGCTACTCAGGGTATGTAGGAATAATACTGATTCAGATACACGGATGTTGCAATTAGAAGAGATGATACAGAAATTCTCAGAGAGAGGATATTCTCTATCGGAACTGAAAAAAGCACGAGAAAGAGCTCTGTGCAATTTTCAGAAGCAACCAAAACGCCATTCCAAAGCTTTACCTAAAGAGACCATACCCTGGGTGACTGAATACAACTCTAACAGTCCAACTTTGGTGAAGAAGGTCAAAGGGATGTGGCAGATGGTCACTTCTGATCCTGACTTGAAGTGTTTCCAAAATAGCAAATTGATGCCCAGCTTTTCTAGGGGCAGAAATTTGAAAGACCTGGTGGTCAAAACTGACATTACAGGTTTTGACGCTAAGAGTTCATCCAGGCATTTTTTGAGTAAGAAAAATGGGTGCTTTAAATGCCTAGGATGCACCACTTGTTCCTTTTTCATCGTAGGTGAGACATTCCCTCACTCACACACGGGCCAACGGCTAAAAATTAGGTGGCCATTAACCTGCACATCCCGGTTCGTAGTCTACATGATAGTTTGCCCATGCGGGCTCTATTATGTAGGCAAAACTGAATGCCAATTGAAAGTACGGTTAACTCAACACAGGTCAGCCATTCGTGCAGCCCTGATTACGGGGGCCAGCGAGCAGCTGGTGGCAAGACACTTTGCCACACATAAACACAGTTTGGCCAGTTTGAGATATAGAGCCATTGACCATGTGCCAGCATCTGCACTGGGGGGGGCGATAGTGGGAGAAAGTTACTCCAACTTGAATCCAAGTGGATTTTTCGCCTTGATTGCCTGGCCCCTAGGGGGTTAAATGAGTCCCTGGGCCTCATTAACTTTTTATAAATTAGTCTCTGCTATTGTCACTACCGCCCATAAACGCCTTGTCATTAGCCAGATGTTCACAAACCACATATGTAATGGTTTGTATTATGCATATTTTGCTCTTTCACCCCTGATAGACATCGTAGGCTAGGGTTCTGTTGTGGGGTCACACCAGGTAAGGGATGGTGCCCTCATCACTCATTTACCCTCTGGTTGATTCGCCTCTCAGATTTAATGGCCTTCAGAGATAATGATATAAAACAGAATCTTTCGATATAGTAGAAGGTCTAAACACCATTGCTATTACGATCAGGCTGTTTTTAGGGTGGCAGAACACACAGGTTGTTTTTAACGTTTTAAGCTATTACATGTTGTATTGTTGTTTTGCACAAGAGTCATGATTAGTTTATTAGGCGCACTCTAGCTCAGTTGAGCGCTATATTTATTTGTGTGCCTGTTCAGCAGATTTTATTGTGTCACTAATGTATTTTGTTGTTTATTTCAGGGCTCCCAGCGCGTTGCCATAGGGACCGGCTGACCTGATTGCGTCACTTCCGGCCGGGCCGTGTTGCCGAAACTGGAAGTGCGGGATGTGAGACGTCGGGGCACTCCGTGGTCCACGCAGCTGAGAGTCATGATTGTGGGGGTAAGTGGGGTTTATCATGCTATATATTCACTGTGTATACACTGCTTTGTTGTCTGAGGAAGGGGATGTGTCCCCGAAACGTCACCTGTTGTTTCCAATAAACACTTCACAGAGTGGAGTTTGTTCAACATTGTTTGCAAGCCAGTGAGTGCCACCTGTTTCTTCTTACTACATGTGGGTGGACTAGCATGTCCACAAGGAAGTGCACCTCAGCCAGTTACCAGGAGGAGTGCCATGGCAAATTCTGGATATATATATATATATATATATATATATATATATATATAGTGCTTGAAGTGGAAATTTTGAAGTGGGGGTATGCAACAGTTAAGGATGCAAGTATGTGCGCGCCGAAGGTGCGCACGCTCCAGAAAAGGGGGCGTGGTCACCCAATAGGTGGCGTGTCCAGTGTAGTAGAACCCCTTATACTATCTAGTACTGGTGCCCCTTTTACCTTGTAGCACATGGTACGAGCCGAAATTCACATTGTAGCACACTGAATGAGCCGAAATTCACATTATAGCACACTGAATGAGCCGAAATTCTCATTGTAGCACACTGAATGAGCCGACATTCACATTGTAGCACACTGAATGAGCTGAAATTCACATTGTAGCACACTGAATGAGCCGAAATTCTCATTGTAGCACACTGAATGTGCCGAAATTCACATTGTAGCACACTGAATGAGCCGACATTCACATTGTAGCACACTGAATGAGCCGAAATTCACATTGTAGCACACTGAATGAGCCGAAATTCACATTGTAGCACACTGAATGAGCCGACATTCACATTGTAGCACACTGAATGAGCCGAAATTCACATTATAGCACACTGAATGAGCCGAAATTCACACTGTAGCACACTGAATGAGCCGACATTCACATTGTAGCACACTGAATGAGCCGAAATTCACATTGTAGCACACTGAATGAGCTGACATTCACATTGCAGCACACTGAATGAGCTGAAATTCACATTGTAGCATACTGAATGAGCTGAAACTCACATTGTAGCACACTGAATGAGCCGAAATTCACATTGTAGCACACTGAATGTGCCGATATTCACATTGTAGCACACTGAATGAGCCGAAATTCACATTATAGCACACTGAATGAGCCGAAATTCACATTGTAGCACACTGAATGAGCCGAAATTCACATTGTAGCATACTGAATGAGCCGACATTCATATTGTAGCACACTGAATGAGCCGAAATTCACATTGTAGCACATTGAATGAGCCGAAATTCACATTGTAGCACACTGAATGAGCCGAAATTCTCATTGTAGCACACTGAATGAGCCGACATTCACATTGTAGCACACTGAATGAGCTGAAATTCACATTGTAGCACACTGAATGAGCCGAAATTCTCATTGTAGCACACTGAATGTGCCGAAATTCACATTGTAGCACACTGAATGAGCCGACATTCACATTGTAGCACACTGAATGAGCCGAAATTCACATTGTAGCACACTGAATGAGCCGAAATTCACATTGTAGCACACTGAATGAGCCGACATTCACATTGTAGCACACTGAATGAGCCGAAATTCACATTATAGCACACTGAATGAGCCGAAATTCACACTGTAGCACACTGAATGAGCCGACATTCACATTGTAGCACACTGAATGAGCCGAAATTCACATTGTAGCACACTGAATGAGCTGACATTCACATTGCAGCACACTGAATGAGCTGAAATTCACATTGTAGCATACTGAATGAGCTGAAACTCACATTGTAGCACACTGAATGAGCCGAAATTCACATTGTAGCACACTGAATGTGCCGATATTCACATTGTAGCACACTGAATGAGCCGAAATTCACATTATAGCACACTGAATGAGCCGAAATTCACATTGTAGCACACTGAATGAGCCGAAATTCACATTGTAGCATACTGAATGAGCCGACATTCATATTGTAGCACACTGAATGAGCCGAAATTCACATTGTAGCACATTGAATGAGCCGAAATTCACATTGTAGCACACTGAATGAGCCGACATTCACATTGTAGCACACTGAATGAGCCGACATTCACATTGTAGCACACTGAATGAGCTGAAATTGTGATAGCAGGGAGAGCCAGAGTGACGACAGGGAGAGCCAGAGTGACGACACGGAGAGAGAGTGACGACAGTGACAGCAGGGAGAGAGAGTGACAGCAGGGAGAGAGAGAGTGACGATAGTGACAGCAGGGAGAGAGACGACAGTGACAGCAGGGAGAAAGAGAGAGTGACAACAGTGACAGCAGGGAGAGAGATTGACGACAGGGAGAGAGAGTGTGACAGTAGGGACAGTAACGACAGGGAGAGAGGGTGACAGCAGGTGAACATTACCTGACTCATTTGTTGCGGCTGGTGGCGGTGAGTGGCTGGCGGCGGTGGGCGGCTGGCGGCGGTGAGCGGCTGGCGGCGGTGAGCGGCTGTGCGCTCTACACAGCCGCCGGCCGTCAAGCAGGGGCTTCTGTCTGAGAGAGGGCGGAGGAGGAGAGCACCGGGCGCCGCTCAATTCACGCTGGGTCTGTGGCTTCCCGCCGCTGTCGCCGTGCACTTTAGCCAGCGTTTGGGCCAGCGGGGGACATGGAACACACTTTAGCTAGTAGGGGGACGGGGGTACATGGCACACACACATTAGCTAGTAGGGGGAGGGGGGGACATGGAACACACACATTAGCTAGTAGGGGGAGGGGGGGACATGGCACACACACATTAGCTAGTAGGGGAAGGGGGGTACATGGCACACACACATTAGCTAGTAGGGGGAGGGGGGGACATGGAACACACACATTAGCTAGTAGGGGGAGGGGGGACATGGAACACACACATTAGCTAGTAGGGGGAGGGGGGGACATGGAACACACTTTACCTAGATTACAGTAGGAAGATCTGCCGTTCCGCTCTCCCCCTTCTCCCTGTACCGCTGCTGGTGCACTCCTGTCTTCCGCTCTCCCCCTCCTCCATGTACCGCTGCTGCTGCACTGTCTTCAGGCTCTGCCTGTGTGTGACAGGCGCCGGACCAGCAGCGGCAGCAACAGCAAGAACAGTACTATGAAGTCAGCCCCGCTTGGACTCCTGGGCATCTCCCGGCCGCGTCTATGTGATTAGACCAGCGGATCCAGCACTGGATCCGCTGTCCAATCACAGGTGCCTCGCTAGCAGGGGCGTGCTTTCCCTGCCAGCGAGGCACTTGTATAAGTGCCGCTTTCCACTGTTTTTGTAATGGGTTTTTCCAGCCCAGCGCATGGCCCCGCCCCCCCCGCTTTGTCCCGTTATCACTAGCTACGGGAGGCACTAGCTGTCAGTGCCTCCCAAACAAAATAGATGGGCTAAAATTATTATATTAATATAAAGAGGGTGATATGACACAGAATATGTGTCTTATGTATCTTCTTTCTATTATTTTAATCATAATGACAGGGGAGGCACTGCCTCCCCTGCCTGCACGTCCCTGCAGTGAATAAATATATTCAATATATGAGGTGATAACACTTAAGTCTTAAGTCCATTTTACAGTATCATCCAGATGTTAGTGGACCACGGGATACAACCCGGGATGCTACCATGCAGAACTTTTCAAGTTGCTATGTCTTCAGTGATTTTAAACACAAAACAGTCAAAATCATAATGGCTTTAAAAAGTGCCATTTAGTAAATTTAACACTGCTCCTTCTGTAATTGCACCTTTTAAGCTGTTAAGCTTGTCCATACTTGTCCTTGCAATTCTGTATTGTTACTCTCATCTTGGCCTATCCTATTCCAGTGTTGTCGACACTCCCATAATCTGCGGGAGGCTCCTGGTTCACTTTAGTGTCTCGCACTTCCCTGGACAGTTGATCAAACCCCCAGATTCCCCACTGCACCATCAGGAATCCAGTCTGCGCATGCACAGGCAACCATTTTCTGTGAGACCTAAAAACAAAGCTAGGGGAAATGGCTGCTATGCTGAGACAAAGCCAGGTGATGTGCAGCCTCAGTTGATGACATACTAGTCCAGATTCAGATGCGGACTCAATGGATGATATTTACGCAAGTGGTGATTGTTATCCATTGCGCATGTGCATACCTCCCAACTGTCCCGATTTTCGTGGGATAGTCCCGTTTTTTTGGGGTCTGTCCCGCTGCCCTCCCGCTGGCCACAGCGACCCACGATGGGGGGGGGGGGGGGGGGGCAGTTGGGAGGCTCCTGATCACTCGCTGCTCTGCTCAGTTGAGAACAGAGCAGCGGTGACTAGACGCTGTTCAGCGTCTATTCCAGTGAGCTAGAGAGAGAGGGGGCATGCCAGCAGCTCACAGAGCGCTGGCCATGCCCCCTCAGTGATGAAACGATGATGGCCTTTTCGGGTGCGGGGGCGCTACGTGCGCAAAGATGTGCCTCGTTTGGGTCCATCAATGTTGGGAGGCATGCATATGCCAAAGCCGGCAGTGCACATGCAGCGATTTATTTGCAATGCTGCTCGCGCAGAGGAATCACTTGCAAAGAGGGTGAGAGGTAGCCAGCATTTGGGGGAGGTAAGGGGACAAACAAATGCAAGCATGACAGGGCTGTTGAAACATTGTTTCATGGGCATGCATACATTAGCCTTTGCAATCTCCCTAGTAGCATGACTGAGTGTCAGGTGAGCTGCAAAGTTTGAGACAGTTCAGACTAACTCAGAGGCTGCGTGGCTGTCTGATCTGTGCTTGTGTTATCAATGTTGACTGTTTTTTTACTTCTTCGGATGGATATGAAAATGCGCCAGTGGGTGTTCCTATGCTCAGATAAGCTATGTAGACATTAGCATATTTTAGCAGCTATGATCTGGGAGATATTGCAGCTGTAATGGCAGTTGCGTCTGCCTATTATGCTGAGTGTTTGGTCAGTGGTTCCCCTTGAGCATCGATTTACGCAATGATGCAGGGAGTACAATGTTGGCCGCCAGCGCCGTAACTAGGTGTGTGCCGAAGGGGCATTGCCCACAGCGCACACCTAGTTAGAGCGCATTTCCCCTCTGCGCTCCCGCGCCCTCTCTTGGCCCGCTCTGAAGCCGCTGCTGCCTCCGGGTTACCCGCTGCGGCCGGAGAAGAGCCGCTTCCGCCAGGGGGGACAGCCGCTGCTTCCGCCGGGGGTGGGGGAGAGTCGCTGCCTCCGTTACCCACTGCTGCCGGGGAAGAGCCGCTTCCGCCAGGAGGGAGAGCCGCTGCTTCCGCCGGGGGTGGGGGAGAGTCGCTGCCTCCTTTACCCACTGCTGCCGGGGAAGAGCCGCTGCCTCCAGGTAAGCCACTTACGCTGGGGGGGGGGGGGGGGGAGCCGCTGCCATCAGGGGAGAAGCGCTGCAGCAGGGGAAGAGCTGCTGCCGTCGGGAGGGAGTCGCTGCTGCGGGGGGGGGGGGGGGAGAGGACAGGAGAGCCACTTGCACCAGGTGAGAGTGTCCTGTGCTGCCCTACTACACAGGGGGAGCGGCCTGTGGTGTCCTACTATACAGGGGAAGCGGCCTGTGGTGCCCTACTTTACAGGGGAAGTGGTCTGTGGTGCCCTACTATACAGTAGGAGTGTCCTGTGGTGCCCTACTATACAAGAGAAGCGGCCTGTGGTGCCGTACTATACAGGGGAGGCGGCCTGTAGTGTCCTGCTATACAGGAGGAGCAGCCTGTGGTGCCCTACTATACAGGGGGAGCGGCCTGTGGTGTCCTACTATACAGAGGGAGTGTCCTGTGGTGCCATACTATAAAGTGGAAGCGGCAGGTGGTGTACTGCTATACAGAGGGTGTGTCCTGTGGTGCCCTACTATACAGGGGGAGTGTCCTGTGGTGTCCTACTACACAGAGGGAGTGTCCTGTGGTGCCCTACTATAAAGTGGAAGCGGCAGATGGTGTACTGCTATACAGAGGAAGTGTCCTGTGGTGCCCTACTATACAGGAGGAGTGTCCTGTGGTGCCCTACTATACAAGAGAAGCGGCCTGTGGTGCCGTACTATACAGGGGAGGCGGCCTGTAGTGTCCTGCTATACAGGAGGAGCAGCCTGTGGTGCCCTACTATACAGGGGGAGCGGCCTGTGGTGTCCTACTATACAGAGGGAGTGTCCTGTGGTGCCATACTATAAAGTGGAAGCGGCAGGTGGTGTACTGCTATACAGAGGGAGTGTCCTGTGGTGCCCTACTATACAGGGGGAGTGTCCTGTGGTGTCCTACTACACAGAGGGAGTGTCCTGTGGTGCCGTACTATACAGGGGGAGTGTCCTGTGGTGCCCTACTATACAGGAGGAGCAGCCTGTGGTGCCCTATTATACAGGGGGAGCGGCCTGTGGTGTCCTACTATACAGAGGGAGCGGCCTGTGGTGTCCTACTATACAGGGGGAGCGGCCTGTGGTGTCCTACTATACAGAAGGAGTGTCCTGTGGTGCCCTACTATACAGGGGGAGAGGACAGGAGAGCCACTTGCACCGGGTGAGAGAGTTCAGCCACTCAGCTACAGATGTGGTTGAAAATAAAAAGTGGTCGCTGTCTGCTGTAATGTGTACTAAGGGGACGCTGTCTGCTGTAATGTTTAAGAAGGGGACGCTGTCTGCTGTAATGTGTAATAAGGGGACGCTGTCTGCTGTAATGTGTAAGAAGGAGACGTTGTCTGCCGTAATGTGGAAAAACGGGGACGCTGTCAGCTGTAATGTGTAAGAAGGGGATGCTGTCTGCTGTAATGTGTAAGAAGGGGGACGCTGTCTGCTGTAATGTGTAAGAAGGGGACGCTGTCTGCTGTAATGTGTAAGAAGGGGACGCTGTCTGCCGTAATGTGTAAAAAAGGGGAATCTGTCGCCATAATGTGTAAAAGGGTGTCTACCTGGTAAAGAGGTGCTACTGTGTGGCGTAATTTGAATAATGGAGACTACTGTGCACCGTTATATGAATTGGTATTATTTTGTGGCCACACAACTCCCCCATGAAGCCACGTCATATTTTTTGCGCACGCCTACGGCGCGCACTGCCCGTTTTGCATTGGGGGGGCGCCGATGCCGTTTCTTGCACACAGCGCTGAAATGTCTAGTTACGTGCTGGCCGCAGTACCTTATTGTGTGTGGGTCGAGACTGAAGCTCATCTCAGGGAGTACAAAGACAGCAACTGCTAAAGTAACAGCAAGAATGCAGCTCGAAGCACAGAGGAGAGGCTGGAGGAGGTGTACCCAGTCCCCGCGTGAGTGTCTGTGGTTCTATAACTAGCGACTCCATAGGCTGGCACTGCCCTCTGTGTGCCTAAACAGTGGAGGTTAATAAAAATACTTTGTAAGAGGTTGAGTCAAATAGTGTCCCATATTGTGGCTGATTTGACTCGGATGCAATTCCAATGATCACGTAAATTTGTGTTTTTTTTCGTAACTGCACCTCTCTGTAATGGGGTCCCATTTATCAATGATACAGCACTCGCTAAAGGGGTTATGTCCTACTTTCAGTATTCAACAAACTGTGGTAAACTAAGTTTACCACTATTTGTCCCTGCACTGCTCTCGCCATCTATAGGTGAGAGTGGTATGGTCCCCATTGCCGGAAATGGGGACCCAGACCTGCCTTTCCGGCTTCAGCATAGTCTTCCAGGGATTAATGGGTCAGTGCCAGGTGAAACTATCATAAACATGTGCAGCATAGTTGCATACTCTCCGGCATCCTGTGGGAGGCTCCCGGTTCAGCCATAAATCTCCTGCTGCCGTGCTTTGTAAGTAAACTTCAGATTCTGCCAGGGGTGACACTAATGAGTTTCTTTGCAAGAACAGTGATTTGCTGTAGCTGCTCAGGAGTCACTGCTGACAATTCTCATTATCCCCCCTTGTGGAAACCCCTGACACTGACAGCAGAGAGGGACAGCAGCACATGATCAGACACAGGGTTCAGGGCCTAATTCATAGACGATCGCTGCACCGACAGTGGCAACGTGCTTCGCACGGCACATCCTACTGTAATCTCCCTGATTCTGGTTTTCTAAAGTAGGCAAGTATGATGTGCAGACTGGATGTTGCACATATGCATGACACAGAAGCCTGTTGCTGGTAGCAGTAGGCTGTAAGCAGCATAGTTGAGGAAGTTGCTGAGTAGGTAGACATTGGTGGACCTCACCGGAGAGGTAAGTAATGCTGAATACCAGCTGCTTGTTGATACTTGATATATGATAAAGTGATACTAATGAAATATGCCGCTTGTCACAACTGAGGGCTGAGGCTGACCTGGGGAAGCCTCAGATGTAGGGGCTGACGTGTAAGTGAAACGGGGAGGTAGTATCGGGTTCTTTGACATACAGGAGCACTATTACCAGTTGCCCAAAGGCGTGACCACGACAACGAAGTTGTAAAAGGTAGAGTCAGTTTTATTGAACACACAGCTTAAAGACACCTTTGATATGCAAAACGTCACAATGGTAAGTTACAGTTCAGTTCCCAGAAGCGCAGGGTAATTACTGCTGTGGCTTGCAGAACAGATATTACAGAGTCCTTGCTAGAGCTGGAGATGGTAAGTCCGTATACCACAGCTAACCGCTGAGGAGAGGTATGAACTGGTACTGCCCCGAAGATTGTGCACAGAGGCTGGAGCAACACACATGCACAGACGTAGATGGTACATGGTAATTTGCAGAGAGTGCCGGATGGAACCGGTATGAATGAAAAGGTGTGCAGAACTCACCACTGTAGATTTAGAGTTCGATGGTGAGCATCGATGGATGCTGTGGTTCAATGGTAGGATGGTCACTGATGCAGACGATATAGGAATACCGCTGATGAAGTTGAAGAAAACTGAAGATACTGTGGAGCACAGCTTAGCAGAATACCAGCAACTCAGGAGCACTGTGGAAAGCTGGTAGGCCATGATAAGTCCACTGTGGAGTATGGAGAGCGGTGCTGCAGAAAGGTGAAGTTGTAAACGATACCAGGACACCGCTGGAGGCTGGAAGCAAAGCAGAACCAACGCTGGAAGCAGGAAGCTGGTGTCTGATCGTGGAGAGTGATCATGAGCAATGCTGGAACACTGCAGAAGTCAGGCTATACCGCAGGATGGAAACAGGTGCGGGTCTCTTAGTGGAGCTGGATCACAGGAGCTTGAATACCTGGGGATATAAGCAGAAAAATCCACAAGCAGGAGAGACATGTGTACAGGTTAGACAACCAAAGCACTGATGATTAGGCAGCCTTGATGCAGGATATTTATACCAGCTGGGAAGCGGGTATTGGCTGGGTAATCAGGCAGAGTCCAGAGTGCAGCTGCTGGGTAATCAGGCAGAGTCCAGAGTGCAGCTGATAGGCTGTAAAGCAACATGTAATGAATCCAAACATGGCTGTGCCCATGTTTGAATCTTGAGGGAAAGTCTGTTTGAACTTTAGCATGTGAGAGACTGAGGCCATGTTACACAGTGTGCTGCACGCAGACAGCGCAGGTGGAATCCAGACTTGGAGCGCTGGGCCAGTCTCAGGAGACACTTGGAAGGTAAGAAATGGTGATGAATTACCCGGATCGTGACAGCACCCCTTCCTTTAGGGGTGGCCCCAGTTCACCTCTTAGGCTTGCAAGGAAATCTGGCGTGGAAAGCCTGGACCAACTTGGGAGCATGGACATCTGATGCATCTGTCCAGGAGCGTTCCTCAGGGCCATAGCCCTTCCAATCGATCAAGTACTGAAGGTGACCGTACCTGAAGCATGAGTCCAGAATCTTGGCAACCTCCTACTCAACACCCCATTGAGTCTGGACCTTAGGTGCAGTAGGGAGCGCAGAATGAAAATGATTCAGGACCACCAGCTTGAGAAAGGAGATATGAAATGTCCTAGGGATTTTCAGAAATGGAGGCAGCTTGAGTTTATAGGCAACTGGATTGACGACTTGTTCAACCTGGAAAGGACCGATGTAACGAGGAGCAAACTTCATACTTGGGACTTTTAATAGGAGATTCTTGGTGGCCAGCCACACTCTGTCACCTGGTTTGAGGGCAGGAATTGCCCGACGCTTCTTGTCCACAAACTTTTTGTACCTAGAGGAAGCTTTTAGGAGAGCTGCCCAGACATTCTTCCAGTTTTGGAGAAACTGGTGAAGAGTGATATCAGCTGCAGGTACTGATGTTGCTGGAAGCGACTGAAACTCTGGAGCTCTTGGGTGGAACCCGTAGTTGGAAAGGAATGGTGTGGAGGAGGATGAAGAGTGATACTGGTTGTTGTAACAAAATTCGGCCCATTGGAAGCAGATGAACCCAGTCGTCTTGAGAAGAGGAAATGTAAATTTGTAGGAAGGCCTCCAAGTCCTGATTCACCCTCTCGGTTTGCCCATTAGTTTGGGGGTGATAAGCCGTAGAAAACTTTAGCTTGATTTGAAGTGTCGAACACAGACTTCTCCAGAATTTGGCTACAAACTGGACACCTCTATCATAGATAATCTCTTCAGGAAGACCATGTAGTCTGAAGATCTCTTGGCTGAAGACTTGAGCCAACTTGGAAGCCGACAGAAGACCGGTGAGCGGAATGAAGTGAGCCATCTTGGTGAACCGTTCAACTACCACCCAGATGGTATTGTACTTATTACACTCAGGAAGATCCATAATAAAGTCCATTGATAAATGGGTCCACGGATGATGAGGGACAGGCAGAGGTACCAGTTCCAGTGAGCGAATGGTGTGGTACCTTGTGCTGGGCACACTTAGGGCAGGATGCAATGAACTCTGCTATGTCCTTCTTCAGGGTCGGCCACCTGTATGTTCTGG
Source organism: Pseudophryne corroboree (assembly GCF_028390025.1). Taxonomy (NCBI): domain Eukaryota; kingdom Metazoa; phylum Chordata; class Amphibia; order Anura; family Myobatrachidae; genus Pseudophryne; species Pseudophryne corroboree. The sequence goes on along the minus strand of NC_086447.1, from coordinate 625,043,731 downwards.
AAATGAATTCAAAGGTTTTCTGAATACCCGCGTGTCCGGCAAAGCGAGAGGAATGTGCCCATTGCAAGAGCTTCCTTCTGAGAGCCAGTTATCCGAGGCTTTTCCCTGACAGGGCATAGAGTCCATCCTCACGGCGGAGAATGCCACTGGATCAATAATGGGATGCTTGCCAGTAGATTCAGACTCATTTTCTTGCTTCCAGGAGCGGGAAAGAGCATCAGCCTTGCGATTCTGTGACTCTGGAAAAAACAGAAGTTTAAAGTCAAACCTGGAGAAGAAGAGTGCCCACCTGGCTTGATAAGGATTGAGGCATTGGGCAGCTTTAAATACAGGAGGTTCTTGTGGTCTGTCAGAATGGTGATAGAATGAGAAGCTCCCTCCAGTAGATATCTCCACTCTTCTAGACCGAGTTTGGTAGCTAGAAGTTCCTGATCACCAATGGCGTAATTACGTTCAGCAGGGGAGAACTTGGCCATCATTGGCTCTTTGAGACAGGACTGCATTCACTCCAGTGGCAGAAGCATCCACCTCCAGGGTGAAGGGCGAGCTGCTATCTGGCTGTTTCAGAACTGGAGCAGAGACAAACTTTTGTTTCAGTAGATAGAAAGCTTGAGTAGCTTCTTCCGACCACTTGGAAGGATTGGCACCTTTTTTGGTAAGGGCAGTGAGAGGTGCCACAATAGTAGAAAAGTCCCGAATGAACTTCCTGTAATAATTGGCGAACCCCAGGAATCTCTGAACACCCTTGAGTGTCGTGGGTATCAGCCAATCACGAATAGCCTGGAGTTTCTCAGGATCCATCTCTAGTCCGGAACCGGACACAATGTAACCTAGAAACGGAATAGATTTGACCTCAAAGACACATTTCTCCAACTTACAATAAAGATGGTTGGCACGGAGATGAGACAGGGCCTCCTTGACCCAGAAGCGATGTTCCTCAAGATCACAGGTTTTCAAACTCGGTCCTCAGGACCCCACACAGTGCATGTTTTTCAGGTCTCCTCACAGAATCACAAGTGAAATAATTAGCTCCACTTGTGGACCTTTTAAAATGTGTCAGTGAGTAATTAATACACCTGTGCAACTGCTGGGTTACCTGCAAAACATTCACCGTGTGTGGTCCTGAGGACCGAATTTGAGAACATATGCTCTAGATCATTAGCGAAGATGAGAATATCATCGAGGTAGACCACAACATGTCGGTAGAGGATATCTCAGAAAATGTCATTCACAAAGTGTTGAAATACCGCTGGAGCGTTATTGAGTCCAAAAGGCATGACGAGGTACTCGTAATGACCGCCACGGGTGTTAAACGCAGTCTTCCACTCGTCACCCTTCCGGATCCGGATGAAGTTGTACGCACCCCTCAGGTCTAACTTAGAAAAGATGGTGGCTCCACTGACACGGTCAAACAGCTCGGTGATAAGAAGCAGAGGGTACCGATTTTTCACAGTGATGTCGTTCAAGCCATGGTAGTCAATACAGGGACGCAGGCCACTGTCTTTCTTCTTTATGAAGAAGAAGCCTGTGCCAGCTGGAGAGGAAGAAGGCCGAATAAACCCTTTGGCAAGGTTCTCTTTGATGTATTCCTCCATTGAGTGGGTCTCTGGAAGCAACAACGGATACGTGCATCCCCGAGGTGGAGTCTCCCTGGAATGAGATCAATAGGACAATCCCACTCCCTGTGAGGGGGAAGAATATCTGCGGAGGACTTACTAAAACCATCTGTGAAATCTCGGTATGGAGGAGGTGAACATCTGAAGACTTGAAAGAAGATGTGCAAACTGGAAGTATCTTTTGAAGACAGGTCTCTGAGCAGGAAGGACTCCATGCCAGGATATGCATAGTTCTCCAATCAATTTGAGGATTATGGAGATGAAGCCATGGAAGGCCTAGAACCACAGGATGCGTGGCTTTTGGAATAACCAGGAATGAAATCAGTTCGGAGTGAGAGCTCCTACCTTCAGACGGATAGGCAGAGTCTTGGAGACAATGACTGCATCGGAAATCCTGCTGACATCCATGGCAGTTAAGGATATGGAAGACAAAAGTCTCTCGGTGGGTAGGGACCACCGCTTAACGTTTTCCTCAGTCATGAAGTTCCCAGCTGCTCCAGAGTCTAGCAGAGCAATGAGGTTCCTGAAGCACTGAGAAACTTGAAGCGAAACTGGAAGATTACAATCACATGAAGATGGAGAGGAGTTCATTACTCCTAGCCGGCCCTCTCCTTGACTGGCTAGGATTTGGAGTTTCCCTGATGCTTTGGGCAAGCGTTGATGACATGAGAAGGAGCAGCACAATACAGACATAGATGTTCAGATAGATGTCTTTTACGCTCTGCAGGCGACAGATGAAAGTGATTAATCTGTATGGGCTCATCTTTAGGTGGAAATGGCTGACGAGGAGGAGTAGCAGTAGAATTCTTATGAAGTGTGGACCTTCCTCGCTCAATCGCCCTTTCACGGAATTGGAGATCCTTTGGTGCAGAGAGATATGAGCTCATCTAGTTTTGGAGGTAAGTCTCTAGTAGCGAGCTCATCCTTGATTCGTTCAGATAACCCATGCCAGAAGGCTGCATAAAGAGCGTCATCATTCCAGGAAAGTTCAGACGCTAGGATCTGAATTTGTACGGGTTATTGACCGACTGTCCGTCTCCCCTGACGTACCCGAAGGACATCAGAGGAGGCAGATGTCACATGTCCTGGTTCGTCAAAGATGCGCCTAAAGGTTGCCATGAAATCTGCATATGAAGAGAGCAGGACATCGGATTTTTTCCATAGAGGTGATGCCCAATCCAGCCACTGAGGAGGGAGATGATGTAGGCAACCTTGGTGCGGTCAGTTGGGAAATTGCCAGGCTTTAGCTCAAAGTGTATTTCACACTGATTTATAAAACCATGACAGGCTTTAGGGGAAAAATCAAACTTGTCTGGTGTCGGCAAATGGAGATGAGGAGCAGAAACGGGAATGGCGGGTGGGGTTACCACAAGAGGTACTGCAGTCGGAACACTGGATGCCCCTGAACCATGGAGGGTTACTTGGATTCCATCCAGCCAGGTGGAAAGGTCCTGGAGACAGCGAATAACTTGACCCTGTGCAGCCTCCTGATGTTCTAAGTGGGCTGCAAGTTGTTGCTTTGTGTTAATTGCTTGGGCCTGGTCTTCGGCCGGATCCATTAGGTCAGTGCTTACTGTCACAACTGAGGGCTGTGGCTGACCTGGGGAAGCCTCAGATGTAGGGGCTGACATGTAAGTGAACTGGGGAGGTAGTATTGGGTTCTTTGACATACAGGAGAACTATTACCAGTTGCCCGAAGGCTTGACCACGAGAATTAAGTTGTAAAAGGTAAAGTCAGTTTAATTGAAAACACAGCTTAAAGACACCTTTGATATGCAAAACATTACAGGAGATGTGCAATGGTAAGTTACAGTTCAGTTCCCAGAAGCGCAGGGTAATTAGTGCTGTGGCTTGCAGAACAGATATTACAGAGTCCTTGCTAGAACTGGAGATGGAAAGAAGGAGAGAACCAAGAAGTGGTTGCTTAGTTGGGCGCACAAAATATCATTTAAACCATGTTGACTATATAAAACTTAGCTTTTATTGCTTATGCCTTCTAAAAAGCCCATTTATCTGGGGATTACACAGCAAAACATAGAGGTTAAAAATTGGACATATACAAACAATAAGTGAAAAGAAATAGAATAAATGTGAATAGATTTAAAAAGCGGTACTTCCACTGATAGCTCCCACAAAGTGTAATAATAGGGATACTTGTGGAGATACTGAGAGTCTGAAATAAATTGAATGGCAAACCCCTGGTTCTATTAAGCTCTTGTATGATGTTGTAAACATATAATATGAAATATTATTTCACACAATAAATTGCTCCTGAAAATATAGTATGTGTTTTTATTCATACAATGTGCAACTTTTTATTGTATTGTTGAATTCTACACATTCACCTCACATTATGTATCATTGATTTTAGTTGGAAAAACCATGGGTTAATTCTCACTCGATAGAGATAAACAATACTGGAGGGATGTGTCACATGATTATCTTGCAACCTTTGTGTTGCATATGTGATGAATCCGTAATTCCTATGTGGTTAATAATATTCAATTTCCAGTAGTATTCTACTACTGTGTTTTTCATACAGAGCTGTCTGAGTATTGTGACAGCCTGTTCTTGTAATAGCAAGTATGGAAACAGTGTTGTTACATTAATATTCTCCTTCTAGCTACACCTGTGCTGTGTACAAAGTACCGATATTATATTGCACAGTTCACTTCACTTGTGTATCGATATTATATTAGTTCACTTCACCTATGATTTGCTGGTTTACACTTGAAACCTACAAAGTATATGTTAGAATGCTAAATTGTGTCTATTAAGTTGCTAAGCAAAGCGCAGCATTCAGCCTGCCGCTGGTCAGCTATTGACAATACTGGGTTAAAGTAGCACAAAGAATATTCTGTTACCAAGCAATGTCATATGTGCAGCACATATATTTAAAATTTCAAGATAGCCGCACAATGCTATTGCTGATGACAACGCCATACATTTTAGTTAATAACATCTATCATTCATGGAGCCATGTCAGGGTAGGTCACATATGTTTTCTCTTATCACTCTCAGTTTTACTCCGTAATGGCCACTCCTGACACATAAACTATATTTTAATAACCTCAAAATAGGAGGGTGTCACAGAGGGTCTATTTAGACTCTCAGTATCTCCACAAGTATCCCTACTATTACACCTTGTGGGAGCTATCAGTGGAAGTACCGCTTTTTAAATCTATTCACATTTATTCTATTTCTTTTCACTTATTGTTTGTATATGTCCAATTTTTAACCTCTATGTTTGCTGTGTAATCCCCAGATAAATGTTTTTTTTTAGAAGGCATAAGCAATAAAAGCTAAGTTTTATATAGTCAACATGGTTTAAATGATATTTTGTGCGCCCAACTAAGCAACCACTTCTTGTTTCTCTCCGTCTTTCTGTTTTGAATTAAAGTTGCAACTGGGCTGCACCCCCACATAGTCAGATCTATCACCAGATTCATAACAAATCTATTGGGGTCCGTATGTAAGACAAGACCTAATCAGTCTATAGATCCTCCAAGTGTGCAGATACATTTTCCCTTTCCTAGGTAAGTCCATATGCCACGGCTAACCACTGAGGGGAGGTATGAACTGGTACTGCCCAGCAGATGGTGCACAGAGGCTGGAGCAACACACATGCACAGACGTAGATGGTACTTGGTAATTTGCAGGGAGTGCTGGATGGAACCGGTATTAATAAAAAGGTGTGCAGAACTCATCACTGTTGTGCTATTAATCATATTCTTCAAAACACTTATGATGAGGATTCCACTACTGTGGCAAAGAAAACTGATATCGTTTTAACCACCTTCTACTTTTTAAACTTATTACCCCATTCTGATCATCTTGTGGACATCAGATGGGTATCCTTGTCCATTCCAGGGAAGAAATTCCCTCTGCCAAAACAGGCCTTGGCTCCCTAACCTCTCCCTGCAGAGTTATGTAACAAATAGGAAACTCAGCAATGCAAGTACTTGGCCTGATGGTGTCGACTTTCGTCATGCTAGAGTACGCTCCATTTCATTCCCACCCACTACAATGGTTAATCCTTTCCAAGTGGGACGGCCTACCTCATCGGATCAGATCTCACATGATCTCTTTGACTCCGGAGGTTCATCAGTTTCTGACCTGGTGGCTCCAGACCAGCAATTAAGCAGGGGTCATCCTTTCTGGATCCCCGACTGGGTCCTACTGACAACTGATGCCAGTCTGATGGGATAGGGAGTGGTATTGGACCACAGAGGAACCACTCCTTCCCATAAATATTCTGGAGCTGAGGACTGTGTTCAATGCACTTTCTCTTGCCCTGACTGTGGTACAGAACATGCCTGTTCAAGTACAGTCAGACAACGCCACCACAGTGGCATACATACACCATCATGATGGCCCTCAAAAGTCCTTTGTTGGGCAGAACGCCATCTACCAGCCATATCGGCAGTGTTCATTCTGGGTGTCCTGAACTGGGAAGTGTACTTCCCCAGTTGCCAAGACGTGCATGCCAGAGAGTGGAGTCTTCATCCAGAAGTCTTACAACTCCTAGTTGACAGGTGGGACCTCAGTTATAAGATTCTGGTCCTCAGATTTTGGATCAGGGATCCTTGAGCAGCATTCATGGATGCACTGGCGTTGTCTGCTGTAATGTGTAATAAGGGGACGCTGTCTGCTGTAATGTGTAAGAAGGGGACGTTGTCTGCCGTAATGTGGAAAAACGGGGACGCTGTCAGCTGTAATGTGTAAGAAGGGGATGCTGTCTGCTGTAATGTGTAAGAAGGGGGACGCTGTCTGCTGTAATGTGTAAGAAGGGGACGCTGTCTGCTGTAATGTGTAAGAAGGGGATGCTGACTGCCGTAATGTGTAAAAAAGGGGAATCTGTCGCCATAATGTGTAAAAGGGTGTCTACCTGGTAAAGAGGTGCTACTGTGTGGCGTAATTTGAATAATGGAGACTACTGTGCACCGTTATATGAATTGGTATTATTTTGTGGCCACACAACTCCCCCATGAAGCCACGTCATATTTTTTGCGCACGCCTACGGCGCGCACTGCCCGTTTTGCATTGGGGGGGCGCCGATGCCGTTTCTTGCACACAGCGCTGAAATGTCTAGTTACGTGCTGGCCGCAGTACCTTATTGTGTGTGGGTCGAGACTGAAGCTCATCTCAGGGAGTACAAAGACAGCAACTGCTAAAGTAACAGCAAGAATGCAGCTCGAAGCACAGAGGAGAGGCTGGAGGAGGTGTACCCAGTCCCCGCGTGAGTGTCTGTGGTTCTATAACTAGCGACTCCATAGGCTGGCACTGCCCTCTGTGTGCCTAAACAGTGGAGGTTAATAAAAATACTTTGTAAGAGGTTGAGTCAAATAGTGTCCCATATTGTGGCTGATTTGACTCGGATGCAATTCCAATGATCACGTAAATTTGTGTTTTTTTTCGTAACTGCACCTCTCTGTAATGGGGTCCCATTTATCAATGATACAGCACTCGCTAAAGGGGTTATGTCCTACTTTCAGTATTCAACAAACAGTGGTAAACTAAGTTTACCACTATTTGTCCCTGCACTGCTCTCGCCATCTATAGGTGAGAGTGGTATGGTCCCCATTGCCGGAAATGGGGACCCAGACCTGCCTTTCCGGCTTCAGCATAGTCTTCCAGGGATTAATGGGTCAGTGCCAGGTGAAACTATCATAAACATGTGCAGCATAGTTGCATACTCTCCGGCATCCTGTGGGAGGCTCCCGGTTCAGCCATAAATCTCCTGCTGCCGTGCTTTGTAAGTAAACTTCAGATTCTGCCAGGGGTGACACTAATGAGTTTCTTTGCAAGAACAGTGATTTGCTGTAGCTGCTCAGGAGTCACTGCTGACAATTCTCATTATCCCCCCTTGTGGAAACCCCTGACACTGACAGCAGAGAGGGACAGCAGCACATGATCAGACACAGGGTTCAGGGCCTAATTCATAGACGATCGCTGCACCGACAGTGGCAACGTGCTTCGCACGGCACATCCTACTGTAATCTCCCTGATTCTGGTTTTCTAAAGTAGGCAAGTATGATGTGCAGACTGGATGTTGCACATATGCATGACACAGAAGCCTGTTGCTGGTAGCAGTAGGCTGTAAGCAGCATAGTTGAGGAAGTTGCTGAGTAGGTAGACATCGGTGGACCTCACCGGAGAGGTAAGTAATGCTGAATACCAGCTGCTTGTTGATACTTGATATATGATAAAGTGATACTAATGAAATATGCCGCTTGTCACAACTGAGGGCTGAGGCTGACCTGGGGAAGCCTCAGATGTAGGGGCTGACGTGTAAGTGAAACGGGGAGGTAGTATCGGGTTCTTTGACATACAGGAGCACTATTACCAGTTGCCCAAAGGCGTGACCACGACAACGAAGTTGTAAAAGGTAGAGTCAGTTTTATTGAACACACAGCTTAAAGACACCTTTGATATGCAAAACGTCACAATGGTAAGTTACAGTTCAGTTCCCAGAAGCGCAGGGTAATTACTGCTGTGGCTTGCAGAACAGATATTACAGAGTCCTTGCTAGAGCTGGAGATGGTAAGTCCGTATACCACAGCTAACCGCTGAGGAGAGGTATGAACTGGTACTGCCCCGAAGATTGTGCACAGAGGCTGGAGCAACACACATGCACAGACGTAGATGGTACATGGTAATTTGCAGAGAGTGCCGGATGGAACCGGTATGAATGAAAAGGTGTGCAGAACTCACCACTGTAGATTTAGAGTTCGATGGTGAGCATCGATGGATGCTGTGGTTCAATGGTAGGATGGTCACTGATGCAGACGATATAGGAATACCGCTGATGAAGTTGAAGAAAACTGAAGATACTGTGGAGCACAGCTTAGCAGAATACCAGCAACTCAGGAGCACTGTGGAAAGCTGGTAGGCCATGATAAGTCCACTGTGGAGTATGGAGAGCGGTGCTGCAGAAAGGTGAAGTTGTAAACGATACCAGGACACCGCTGGAGGCTGGAAGCAAAGCAGAACCAACGCTGGAAGCAGGAAGCTGGTGTCTGATCGTGGAGAGTGATCATGAGCAATGCTGGAACACTGCAGAAGTCAGGCTATACCGCAGGATGGAAACAGGTGCGGGTCTCTTAGTGGAGCTGGATCACAGGAGCTTGAATACCTGGGGATATAAGCAGAAAAATCCACAAGCAGGAGAGACATGTGTACAGGTTAGACAACCAAAGCACTGATGATTAGGCAGCCTTGATGCAGGATATTTATACCAGCTGGGAAGCGGGTATTGGCTGGGTAATCAGGCAGAGTCCAGAGTGCAGCTGCTGGGTAATCAGGCAGAGTCCAGAGTGCAGCTGATAGGCTGTAAAGCAACATGTAATGAATCCAAACATGGCTGTGCCCATGTTTGAATCTTGAGGGAAAGTCTGTTTGAACTTTAGCATGTGAGAGACTGAGGCCATGTTACACAGTGTGCTGCACGCAGACAGCGCAGGTGGAATCCAGACTTGGAGCGCTGGGCCAGTCTCAGGAGACACTTGGAAGGTAAGAAATGGTGATGAATTACCCGGATCGTGACAGCACCCCTTCCTTTAGGGGTGGCCCCAGTTCACCTCTTAGGCTTGCAAGGAAATCTGGCGTGGAAAGCCTGGACCAACTTGGGAGCATGGACATCTGATGCATCTGTCCAGGAGCGTTCCTCAGGGCCATAGCCCTTCCAATCGATCAAGTACTGAAGGTGACCGTACCTGAAGCATGAGTCCAGAATCTTGGCAACCTCCTACTCAACACCCCATTGAGTCTGGACCTTAGGTGCAGTAGGGAGCGCAGAATGAAAATGATTCAGGACCACCAGCTTGAGAAAGGAGATATGAAATGTCCTAGGGATTTTCAGAAATGGAGGCAGCTTGAGTTTATAGGCAACTGGATTGACGACTTGTTCAACCTGGAAAGGACCGATGTAACGAGGAGCAAACTTCATACTTGGGACTTTTAATAGGAGATTCTTGGTGGCCAGCCACACTCTGTCACCTGGTTTGAGGGCAGGAATTGCCCGACGCTTCTTGTCCACAAACTTTTTGTGCCTAGAGGAAGCTTTTAGGAGAGCTGCCCAGACATTCTTCCAGTTTTGGAGAAACTGGTGAAGAGTGATATCAGCTGCAGGTACTGATGTTGCTGGAAGCGACTGAAACTCTGGAACTCTTGGGTGGAACCCGTAGTTGGAAAGGAATGGTGTGGAGGAGGATGAAGAGTGATACTGGTTGTTGTAACAAAATTCGGCCCATTGGAAGCAGATGAACCCAGTCGTCTTGAGAAGAGGAAATGTAAATTTGTAGGAAGGCCTCCAAGTCCTGATTCACCCTCTCGGTTTGCCCATTAGTTTGGGGGTGATAAGCCGTAGAAAACTTTAGCTTGATTTGAAGTGTCGAACACAGACTTCTCCAGAATTTGGCTACAAACTGGACACCTCTATCATAGATAATCTCTTCAGGAAGACCATGTAGTCTGAAGATCTCTTGGCTGAAGACTTGAGCCAACTTGGAAGCCGACAGAAGACCGGTGAGCGGAATGAAGTGAGCCATCTTGGTGAACCGTTCAACTACCACCCAGATGGTATTGTACTTATTACACTCAGGAAGATCCATAATAAAGTCCATTGATAAATGGGTCCACGGATGATGAGGGACAGGCAGAGGTACCAGTTCCAGTGAGCGAATGGTGTGGTACCTTGTGCTGGGCACACTTAGGGCAGGATGCAATGAACTCTGCTATGTCCTTCTTCAGGGTCGGCCACCTGTATGTTCTGGAAATGAATTCAAAGGTTTTCTGAATACCCGCGTGTCCGGCAAAGCGAGAGGAATGTGCCCATTGCAAGAGCTTCCTTCTGAGAGCCAGTTATCCGAGGCTTTTCCCTGACGGGGCATAGAGTCCATCCTCACGGCGGAGAATGCCACTGGATCAATAATGGGATGCTTGCCAGTAGATTCAGACTCATTTTCTTGCTCCCAGGAGCGGGAAAGAGCATCAGCCTTGCGATTCTGTGACTCTGGAAAAAACAGAAGTTTAAAGTCAAACCTGGAGAAGAAGAGTGCCCACCTGGCTTGATAAGGATTGAGGCATTGGGCGGCTTTCAAATACAGGAGGTTCTTGTGGTCTGTCAGAATGGTGATAGAATGAGAAGCTCCCTCCAGTAGATATCTCCACTCTTCTAGACCGAGTTTGGTAGCTAGAAGTTCCTGATCACCAATGGCGTAATTACGTTCAGCAGGGGAGAACTTGGCCATCATTGGCTCTTTGAGACAGGACTGCATTCACTCCAGTGGCAGAAGCATCCACCTCCAGGGTGAAGGGCGAGCTGCTATCTGGCTGTTTCAGAACTGGAGCAGAGACAAACTTTTGTTTCAGTAGATAGAAAGCTTGAGTAGCTTCTTCCGACCACTTGGAAGGATTGGCACCTTTTTTGGTAAGGGCAGTGAGAGGTGCCACAATAGTAGAAAAGTCCCGAATGAACTTCCTGTAATAATTGGCGAACCCCAGGAATCTCTGAACACCCTTGAGTGTCGTGGGTATCAGCCAATCACGAATAGCCTGGAGTTTCTCAGGATCCATCTCTAGTCCGGAACCGGACACAATGTAACCTAGAAACGGAATAGATTTGACCTCAAAGACACATTTCTCCAACTTACAATAAAGATGGTTGGCACGGAGATGAGACAGGGCCTCCTTGACCCAGAAGCGATGTTCCTCAAGATCACAGGTTTTCAAACTCGGTCCTCAGGACCCCACACAGTGCATGTTTTTCAGGTCTCCTCACAGAATCACAAGTGAAATAATTAGCTCCACTTGTGGACCTTTTAAAATGTGTCAGTGAGTAATTAATACACCTGTGCAACTGCTGGGTTACCTGCAAAACATTCACCGTGTGTGGTCCTGAGGACCGAATTTGAGAACATATGCTCTAGATCATTAGCGAAGATGAGAATATCATCGAGGTAGACCACAACATGTCGGTAGAGGATATCTCAGAAAATGTCATTCACAAAGTGTTGAAATACCGCTGGAGCGTTGTTGAGTCCAAAAGGCATGACGAGGTACTCGTAATGACCGCCACGGGTGTTAAACGCAGTATTCCACTCGTCACCCTTCCGGATCCGGATGAAGTTGTACGCACCCCTCAGGTCTAACTTAGAAAAGATGGTGGCTCCACTGACACGGTCAAACAGCTCGGTGATAAGAAGCAGAGGGTACCGATTTTTCACAGTGATGTCGTTCAAGCCATGGTAGTCAATACAGGGACGCAGGCCACTGTCTTTCTTCTTTATGAAGAAGAAGCCTGTGCCAGCTGGAGAGGAAGAAGGCCGAATAAACCCTTTGGCAAGGTTCTCTTTGATGTATTCCTCCATTGAGTGGGTCTCTGGAAGCAACAACGGATACGTGCATCCCCGAGGTGGAGTCTCCCTGGAATGAGATCAATAGGACAATCCCACTCCCTGTGAGGGGGAAGAATATCTGCGGAGGACTTACTAAAACCATCTGTGAAATCTCGGTATGGAGGAGGTGAACATCTGAAGACTTGAAAGAAGATGTGCAAACTGGAAGTATCTTTTGAAGACAGGTCTCTGAGCAGGAAGGACTCCATGCCAGGATATGCATAGTTCTCCAATCAATTTGAGGATTATGGAGATGAAGCCATGGAAGGCCTAGAACCACAGGATGCGTGGCTTTTGGAATAACCAGGAATGAAATCAGTTCAGAGTGAGAGCTCCTACCTTCAGACGGATAGGCAGAGTCTTGGAGACAATGACTGCATCGGAAATCCTGCTGACATCCATGGCAGTTAAGGATATGGAAGACAAAAGTCTCTCGGTGGGTAGGGACCACCGCTTAACGTTTTCCTCAGTCATGAAGTTCCCAGCTGCTCCAGAGTCTAGCAGAGCAATGAGGTTCCTGAAGCACTGAGAAACTTGAAGCGAAACTGAAAGATTACAATCACATGAAGATGGAGAGGAGTTCATTACTCCTAGCCGGCCCTCTCCTTGACTGGCTAGGATTTGGAGTTTCCCTGATGCTTTGGGCAAGCGTTGATGACATGAGAAGGAGCAGCACAATACAGACATAGATGTTCAGATAGATGTCTTTTACGCTCTGCAGGCGACAGATGAAAGTGATTAATCTGTATGGGCTCATCTTTAGGTGGAAATGGCTGACGAGGAGGAGTAGCAGTAGAATTCTTATGAAGTGTGGACCTTCCTCGCTCAATCGCCCTTTCACGGAATTGGAGATCCTTTGGTGCAGAGAGATATGAGCTCATCTAGTTTTGGAGGTAAGTCTCTAGTAGCGAGCTCATCCTTGATTCGTTCAGATAACCCATGCCAGAAGGCTGCATAAAGAGCGTCATCATTCCAGGAAAGTTCAGACGCTAGGATCTGAATTTGTACGGGATATTGACCGACTGTCCGTCTCCCCTGACGTACCCGAAGGACATCAGAGGAGGCAGATGTCACATGTCCTGGTTCGTCAAAGATGCGCCTAAAGGTTGCCATGAAATCTGCATATGAAGAGAGCAGGACATCGGATTTTTTCCATAGAGGTGATGCCCAATCCAGCCACTGAGGAGGGAGATGATGTAGGCAACCTTGGTGCGGTCAGTTGGGAAATTGCCAGGCTTTAGCTCAAAGTGTATTTCACACTGATTTATAAAACCATGACAGGCTTTAGGGGAAAAATCAAACTTGTCTGGTGTCGGCAAATGGAGATGAGGAGCAGAAACGGGAATGGCGGGTGGGGTTACCACAAGAGGTACTGCAGTCGGAACACTGGATGCCCCTGAACCATGGAGGGTTACTTGGATTCCATCCAGCCAGGTGGAAAGGTCCTGGAGACAGCGAATAACTTGACCCTGTGCAGCCTCCTGATGTTCTAAGTGGGCTGCAAGTTGTTGCTTTGTGTTAATTGCTTGGGCCTGGTCTTCGGCCGGATCCATTAGGTCAGTGCTTACTGTCACAACTGAGGGCTGTGGCTGACCTGGGGAAGCCTCAGATGTAGGGGCTGACATGTAAGTGAACTGGGGAGGTAGTATTGGGTTCTTTGACATACAGGAGAACTATTACCAGTTGCCCGAAGGCTTGACCACGAGAATTAAGTTGTAAAAGGTAAAGTCAGTTTAATTGAAAACACAGCTTAAAGACACCTTTGATATGCAAAACATTACAGGAGATGTGCAATGGTAAGTTACAGTTCAGTTCCCAGAAGCGCAGGGTAATTAGTGCTGTGGCTTGCAGAACAGATATTACAGAGTCCTTGCTAGAACTGGAGATGGAAAGAAGGAGAGAACCAAGAAGTGGTTGCTTAGTTGGGCGCACAAAATATCATTTAAACCATGTTGACTATATAAAACTTAGCTTTTATTGCTTATGCCTTCTAAAAAGCCCATTTATCTGGGGATTACACAGCAAAACATAGAGGTTAAAAATTGGACATATACAAACAATAAGTGAAAAGAAATAGAATAAATGTGAATAGATTTAAAAAGCGGTACTTCCACTGATAGCTCCCACAAAGTGTAATAATAGGGATACTTGTGGAGATACTGAGAGTCTGAAATAAATTGAATGGCAAACCCCTGGTTCTATTAAGCTCTTGTATGATGTTGTAAACATATAATATGAAATATTATTTCACACAATAAATTGCTCCTGAAAATATAGTATGTGTTTTTATTCATACAATATGCAACTTTTTATTGTATTGTTGAATTCTACACATTCACCTCACATTATGTATCATTGATTTTAGTTGGAAAAACCATGGGTTAATTCTCACTCGATAGAGATAAACAATACTGGAGGGATGTGTCACATGATTATCTTGCAACCTTTGTGTTGCATATGTGATGAATCCGTAATTCCTATGTGGTTAATAATATTCAATTTCCAGTAGTATTCTACTACTGTGTTTTTCATACAGAGCTGTCTGAGTATTGTGACAGCCTGTTCTTGTAATAGCAAGTATGGAAACAGTGTTGTTACATTAATATTCTCCTTCTAGCTACACCTGTGCTGTGTACAAAGTACCGATATTATATTGCACAGTTCACTTCACTTGTGTATCGATATTATATTAGTTCACTTCACCTATGATTTGCTGGTTTACACTTGAAACCTACAAAGTATATGTTAGAATGCTAAATTGTGTCTATTAAGTTGCTAAGCAAAGCGCAGCATTCAGCCTGCCGCTGGTCAGCTATTGACAATACTGGGTTAAAGTAGCACAAAGAATATTCTGTTACCAAGCAATGTCATATGTGCAGCACATATATTTAAAATTTCAAGATAGCCGCACAATGCTATTGCTGATGACAACGCCATACATTTTAGTTAATAACATCTATCATTCATGGAGCCATGTCAGGGTAGGTCACATATGTTTTCTCTTATCACTCTCAGTTTTACTCCGTAATGGCCACTCCTGACACATAAACTATATTTTAATAACCTCAAAATAGGAGGGTGTCACAGAGGGTCTATTTAGACTCTCAGTATCTCCACAAGTATCCCTACTATTACACCTTGTGGGAGCTATCAGTGGAAGTACCGCTTTTTAAATCTATTCACATTTATTCTATTTCTTTTCACTTATTGTTTGTATATGTCCAATTTTTAACCTCTATGTTTGCTGTGTAATCCCCAGATAAATGTTTTTTTTTAGAAGGCATAAGCAATAAAAGCTAAGTTTTATATAGTCAACATGGTTTAAATGATATTTTGTGCGCCCAACTAAGCAACCACTTCTTGTTTCTCTCCGTCTTTCTGTTTTGAATTAAAGTTGCAACTGGGCTGCACCCCCACATAGTCAGATCTATCAGCAGATTCATAACAAATCTATTGGGGTCCGTATGTAAGACAAGACCTAATCAGTCTATAGATCCTCCAAGTGTGCAGATACATTTTCCCTTTCCTAGGTAAGTCCATATGCCACAGCTAACCATTGAGGGGAGGTATGAACTGGTACTGCCCAGCAGATGGTGCACAGAGGCTGGAGCAACACACATGCACAGACGTAGATGGTACTTGGTAATTTGCAGGGAGTGCTGGATGGAACCGGTATTAATGAAAAGGTGTGCAGAACTCATCACTGTTGTGCTATTAATCATATTCTTCAAAACACTTATGATGAGGATTCCACTACTGTGGCAAAGAAAACTGATATCGTTTTAACCACCTTCTACTTTTTAAACTTATTACCCCATTCTGATCATCTTGTGGACATCAGATGGGTATCCTTGTCCATTCCAGGGAAGAAATTCCCTCTGCCAAAACAGGCCTTGGCTCCCTAACCTCTCCCTGCAGAGTTATGTAACAAATAGGAAACTCAGCAATGCAAGTACTTGGCCTGATGGTGTCGACTTTCGTCATGGTAGAGTACGCTCCATTTCATTCCCACCCACTACAATGGTTAATCCTTTCCAAGTGGGACGGCCTACCTCATCGGATCAGATCTCACATGATCTCTTTGACTCCGGAGGTTCATCAGTTTCTGACCTGGTGGCTCCAGACCAGCAATTAAGCAGGGGTCATCCTTTCTGGATCCCCGACTGGGTCCTACTGACAACTGATGCCAGTCTGATGGGATAGGGAGTGGTATTGGACCACAGAGGAATCACTCCTTCCCATAAATATTCTGGAGCTGAGGACTGTGTTCAATGCACTTTCTCTTGCCCTGACTGTGGTACAGAACATGCCTGTTCAAGTACAGTCAGACAACGCCACCACAGTGGCATACATACACCATCATGATGGCCCTCAAAAGTCCTTTGTTGGGCAGAACGCCATCTACCAGCCATATCGGCAGTGTTCATTCTGGGTGTCCTGAACTGGGAAGTGTACTTCCCCAGTTGCCAAGACGTGCATGCCAGAGAGTGGAGTCTTCATCCAGAAGTCTTACAACTCCTAGTTGACAGGTGGGACCTCAGTTATAAGATTCTGGTCCTCAGATTTTGGATCAGGGATCCTTGAGCAGCATTCATGGATGCACTGGCGGTTCCTTGGAACTTTTGGCTGCCCTACGTGTTCCCTCCAGTGTCACTCCTGCCCGGGGTCCTATGGAATTTCAAGCTAGAAGGAAGAATACTACTACTAGTCACTCCAGCATGGCCTAAATGTCACTGGTTCTCATACCTGCGGGGTTTGTCGACAGAGCATCCCCTTCTACTTCCTCAGCAACCAGACCTCCTTGTACAGGGCCCTTGTCTCTACCCAGACCTGGCCAGGCTGGCTTTGATGGCGTGCCTCTTGAAGCATCTCTCCTGAGGGCCAATGGATTTTCCAAAGCAGTTATTCAAACTACCTTGAAGGCCCACAAACCGGCCTATGCCCGGATTTATTACAGAGTCTGGATTTCTTACTTCACCTGGTGTGCTGATAAGAATTATGATGCCTATAGATTCAGAACTTCCAGAATTCTGGCTTTTCTGCAACAAGGCCTGGACGTAGGCCTTCATCTGTCTTCCCTCGATGTTTTCATATTTGCCTTGTTGGTATGGTTTTAGAGAAAGATTGCGTCTTTACCTGACGTTCATACATTCACTCAGGGTGTGTTATGGATTCATCCTCCCTTTGTTCCTTCTGTGGCTCCATGGGATCTGTCTGTTGTCCTGAATGACCTGCAAAAGTCTCCATTGAACCTCTTGAATCAGTGGACCTTAAATGGCTCACAGCCAAGGTCCTGTTCTTGTTGGTTACTGCCTCTGCAAGATGGTTGTTGGACTTAGGCGCTCTCTCCTGTCATCCACCTTTTAATTTTACACTGTAACCAGGCAGTTCTACGAACTCTCTCAGGTTATATGCCTAAAGTGGTGACATATTTTCACCTTAACCAAGAGATTGTGGTCCCGGCCTTTATCTCTTCTGACTTGTCTCCCAAAGAGCGGTCTTTGGAAGTGGTAAGGGCTCGCCGTATATCTGTGGAGAGGACTGCCTCCATCAAGAGGTCAGATACTCTTTTTACATTGTTTGGTTGCCACAAACATGGCTGGCCTGTGAATAAGCAAACCTTGGCCAGATGGATAAGAATGGTGATTGCACCAGCCTATGTGCTGGCTGGACTTCCAGCTCCTGCTATGGTTAAGGCCCATTCTACTCGGTCTGTTGGACCTTCTTGGGCAGCCTGCCGTGACGTGTCCACAGAACAATTGTGCAAGGCAGCTACGTGGTCCTCTGTGAACATGTTCATTAGGTTCTATGCCTTGTATACTTCCGCCTACCAGGATGCTTCCTTTGGACGCTGGGTGCTTATACCCGCTAAGGCGCATCCCCTTCCTTGAGGAACTGCTTTAGGACATCACCAGTGTTTCCCTATGCAAAACAATGTAACCTCCTGCAGAAAAGGATAGTTATGGTAGACTTACCATTTTTAACTCTTTCTGCGGGGTACATTGGGTTCCATAGGGTGCCCACCCTGATGCACGTAGCTTTTTTGGGTTGTATGGCATTTGCTGCTGGTCCCTTCTCCTGTTGTGAGAATGTGGTTCTGTGTGACTAACATCTGCTTTCGCTCTTGCCTGCTCCTGCATTGGACTGGTTAACGAAACTGAGCTTTCAGTGCCTAGAAGCGGGGTTATAGAGGAGGCCACAGTGCTTCCTGGGACAGCTAAAGCTTTAGCCTGTTGGTGCCTCTGGATCGAGATCCACTCTACACCCCCAATGTTTCACTGTGGAACCCAATGTACCTCACAGATAGTTAACAATGGTAAGTCTACCATAACTCTCATCCTTTTTTTTTTCACCTTGAAAATACCTCCTTTTTTTCTTTTTTCTTTTTTTTTGCTCCCACCTCAGAGTTTTGGATTCTGTTCACTGTCATATGAGCATTACCGTGTGCTAATGAAAATTGCTGTTTCTGACCAGTGACCTGTGTGCAACTGTCTGGTGTTTACTGAAATCTGCCTGCCTCCACCTTAGGATCCATCATTTTGTGACCTGCGGTTCCACTTCCAATACAGCTATAATATTGGCTTTTATTACAAAGTTTTATGCTTATTATAAATTTGTAATTTATGTGAGCGAATATTGCAGAAGATACAGTGTAGACTATTCTTTTTTTGGTCACTGTTCTCGAAAACCTTGGTTTTTAAAATAGATATAAAAATGTATAGTAATCATTATTGCATTGGCTGTTTACTGAAAACTGCAATCGTGTTGTTATTTTAAGCATTAGTCATTCAGATCTTTGTGTCACGATTCGGGTATCTGGACGCCATTATTCTGCCTTTTAGATGTCTCCTGAGGCTGGCTCAGCGTTCCAGGACCAGATCTCACCTGTGTTACTGATGTCCACGTTCTACATCTCCCTCCTGTCACTCTGAGACGCTGTCACAAGCAGCATTACGTTTGGTGTCTCCAGCCTCTGCGGCCTTCGACGCCGCTCCTGTGTTCCAGTTCCTGATTGTCAGTGTGGCGTTTCATGTCTGCCGCGATCCCCGCTGTCATCCATATGTTCCAGCGTGCAGATTACCAGTGGGACGTCTCCTGCCCTCCGCAGCCTGTGCCGCCATTGCTGCTGAATCTCCACATGGTTTTCTCAAACTGACTTTCCCTCCAAGTGCTAACATGGGCGCAGCCATGTTGGTTTCAGTCACATGCCTCAGTCTCCACCAATCCGCTGCTCCTGGAATCTGCATAATTGCCCAGCCAATGCCTGCCTTGCTGCAGGTATAAGTATCCTGTGCCTGGGCCAGGAAGGCGTCAGTGCTTTGGTTGTCAAACCTTGTTCCAGTCTCTCTCTCTCCTGTGATTGTTTCTCCAGGTTTCCAGCTCCTGTTACCAGCAGCCACTAGAGACTCGCACCTGCTTCCATCCTGCGGTGCAGCCTGACTCTGCAGTCCTCCGTGACTACTCCAGCTTCCAGCTACCAACTATCTGCTTCCAGCGGTCGGCTTCCAGCAGTGTCCAATTTTCCTTAAAGGGCCGGTGTTGTTCCAGTGGATACCAACATACCAGCAGTATCTACAAACCATCGGTAACCACTGTTCATCTTTCCAGTATCTACGCTCCCTAGCTTCATCCTGTCACCTGGCTGGTTCTATCCAGCATCCACTCCGTGTCTTCATCACCTGGCTGGTTCCATCCAGCATCCACTCTGTATCTTCACCACCTGGCTAGTTCCATCCAGCATCCACTCCGTGTCTTCACGACCTGGCTGGTTTCATCCAGCATCCACTCCGTGTCTTCACCACCTGGCTGGTTCCATTCAGCATTCACTCCGTGTTTTATCACCTGGCTTCCATTCAGCATCCACTCCGTGTTTCTACCATCTGACTGGTTCCATCCAGTATCTACAACAGTCTGTTCAAGTTACAGTGTTACCAGCTTCACCTAATACATCTGCTGGCATGTTCCTCAGCTACCTTCACTACTACAGACAGGCCTGGTAAGGATATTCCATCACTGGGAATTTAACATCTGTTCCTCAACCTACCAGTGCTCTGTGGCGCCTCCCAAGGCTATAGTGATCCAGGAACTGTATTATTTATCACTGCTCATTATCATCTTGATTACTTTTGTATTAATACGGAGTCTGTTAATAAACCTTTTATTGACTTTTAAAACCTGGTTGTCACGGTCACACCTTCGGGTAATCCTTCTACACTTACATGTCCAGGGGTCTGATTAAACCTCCCAAGTTTAACTTCATCGCAGCCCCTACAACTGAGGCTTCCTCCTGTCAGCCTAGACCCTCAGTTGTGACACTTTGGTTGGTACACATAAAAGTCAAAATGCCTTCAAGACTAAGATGTAAGCGTAGTAAAAGATGATGTGAATATTTGGCTATCAAAATAAGGAATGTTGGTAAAGAGAATAAAAGTGTTTCAAATCCTAAAAGAAAGGTTATATGTAGTGGGAAAAAACAAGTTCATAAAGAAAAGAACTTTGTTAATAGTTTATGCAGTGATACAAACCTACATCTGTAAGTTGAGAGAAGTAAAGAAAATAATTTGAGAACACTTTCGGATATGTCATGGCGTAAGATATTTTGTTTGAAAAACAAGTTACGTAATAGATTATTTGTGTCACAGACTGTAGGAAAAATAATGCGTGTTTCTTTTCATAAGGTTAAAAAATTAAATAGGAAATATCACATAAGAATACATCTTCAATGTTTGGTAATGCGATTAATTTAGAAAAAAAATATTAAAAATCCAGTTATCATTATCTTTGAGAGATTTACACAAAATATTTGAAAAATTGAATGTGCATAATGTGGATTGTGCAAATGTTATAGTAGATAATTATTGTACATTTTTGGGTGGATCTTGGTTACATTCCAGATGGCGGTATCCATTTTTTGCCGAGACTGGAAGTATTGAACTTCCTCCTTTTTCCAATCTTGTTGTGGCTGAAAATGGTGTTTTGCTTCCAAATCAGCAAGATATAAATGCTGAGACCGTATCTGACCATTCTGTAGGGGGCATTAAAGTTGCCCAATGGCCATGTTCTGAGTTGTTCTTTCGCCCAACTGAATCTTTAAAAGTTATTGTAGAATTTGTGAGAAGCTATTTTTCTGCTAGAATATGTAAGAAAAAGAGTATGATTTTAAAAATGGATTGTTGCAAAGAATTTCATGTCACTGGAAAGCAAGGTCATTCTTTATCATGTCTTTCTGGAAAAAAAATGCAAAAGTGTTTTGAGGCATTTTAAGATGATTTGTGCCCACAGTGATTCTACAGCAAGTGTAGTTCGAAATATATATAGGACACGTTCTTTTGTTCTATTGGAGGATGAGTTTAAACAAGTTGTACAGAGTGGAGAAATTCGCAAAATAAAAGACTTTGCGAAATGTCTAAAACAAAAATTGAATCTTCGTGTTAGATATGATTGTAATAGAGTATATGATGAGGAAGAGGAAGTGAGACACAATGAAGCAGCTGTTTTAGAAATGTTTGAAAATTACTTAATTCAGTTTAAAAAAGGCAAATATATATTTTTTGATCGAAAGTGTGTAAGCTGTAATGGATTGTTTTATCCATCACAAGTTAAGATCATTGATGTGGATAGGTTGGTTGCAAAAAATCAGTCATGGAGAGAAATCCTTGCCTTTTTTTATGATTTCAGGTGACACTTCAGATGACATTTTATATGCAAGTTTTTACTGCAGCCATAAGCTTGATAATGACAGTCTTCCTGCTCGATGTCTAAGGAATAATATGTTTCCAGGAGATTTACCAGTAGAGTTGCAAGATTTGAATATTTATGATAAGATTTTAATACAGATGATAAAACCTTTTCAAACAGTTGTGCATTTAAGAACGCAAAGTGGAAATTTACCATTTAATACATTAGTTAAGGCATTGAAGGGACAAGTTGTTTATCTTCCTATTCCAATGAAAGAAACATTTAGTACAGTTACACAAAATAGTAATTTCTGTGATAACCTGTTTATTCTGGTAAATGGAGTGGCAACCAAAAAGAAAGTTATATGGCAGGAGTTAGTAGACTTTAGTAAAATTAATTGTGCACTGCGGTATTTGAAGAACAATAATCCATTATATTGTGATGTTGATGTGGATTTAGAAACACAATTTAATGCCAGTGAATCATATTTAGAAAAATCTATTTTACAAAAGGTAGACTTTGCACAAGATGATATTTATGAACAGTACACAATTCATCCTGTGCATAGTAAAGATCCTGTAGAAGATGCTCTTGATTTATATCAGATGAAACCTATTGTAGAAAAACCTATTAGCGTGTGGGAAAAAACTTTGGAGGTGAAATGTTTTCCAGATTTGTTTTCTTGTGGTGTTGGTGGTTTCTATGATAAACATTACAAAAATGTTTCTAAAAATGAATCAGTAGTGCTGATTCTCGTTTTAGACTAAACCATCAATATTTATTTCAGATGTTCTGGGAGAGTGAATTGAGTGCTTTGTCTTACAGTATTGCTCACACTTTGAATGTAGTGGATCAATTTGGAGATATCAATGCTGAAAAAATGCTTGAACTTATAAGGACTAAAGATACAGTGTTACAAGCTAACTTACAATGCATTTTATCAAATATGCGTGGTACAAAAGAATACTGGTACCGTAGGCAGAGTGATCTCTATGGTGTGCTGGGTAATTTAGGCCCACCAACTTGGTTTGTAACTCCTAGCTGTGCGGAGTATGCTTGGGAAGAACTTGCTGACTTGCTGAAATGGGTTAATAGTGGTGATCCGAAAGTGGATTCCAAATCAATTGGAGAGTTATGCTCTTCTGATCCTGTTTCTGTATGTAGACACTTTCATCATCGTTTCAAATTACTGTTGAAATTCATCTTGGCAAAAAAGAATAGTCCATTGGGCTTAGTGAAGCATTTTTTTTTGTGAGTAGAATATCAGAGTCGTGGTGCACCGCATATCCATATGGTGCTCTGGATTGAAGGTGCGCCTGTTCTTGGAAAGAATACTAATGATGAAGTTAAGGTATTCATTGCTCATTTTGTGACATGTGCAGTTCCTAATAAAGTTTTCAGTCCTCTGTTGTTCAACCTTGTTGATGAGTTTCAGAGACATAACTGCAGAAAGAGTTGTCATAGAATTTTGAAGTCTAAAAGTGGAAAATGTTATAGATGCTGCCGCTATGGATTTCCAAGAAAAGTGTGTGAAAAAACTGAAATTAATCATGTTTTTTCTAGAATTTGACACCATCTAAAAGGCAAATCTAGTAAAAGAGTTTATAATTTGCGTCGGACAAAAGAACAAAGTTATATTAATGACTACAATCCTGTAATCCTGTTGATGTGGAAAGTAAACATTGATGTGCAGTTTGTGGCTGATAATTGTAATGCACTAGCTAGGTATGTCACTGCTTACATAACAAAACATGAAAAATCTGCCCCAGAGAGTATGTGGAAGGATATTTCTGCAGAAGAAAGTTAAGCTTCCCGACTATGGAGCTTTGGTATAAAAAGTCTAACTCATCGTGAATGTGGTGCATATGAAGCGGTTGATAGGCTTGCTGGTACTGCTTTGTATGGAAAATCAGATGCTATTCGATACCTTGCAGTAAATTTTAAAAGAAATGAAAAAATAGTTTTAAAAAATAAAATAGAATTGGAGAATTTGGCTGCAAATGATCCTGAAAGTACAGATATCTTGAAAGGAAATTTAATAGATGTCTATTATCCAAATTGTTATGTACATTTGGAAAGAAGATGTTTGTATGAAATAGCTTAATGGTTCAACTACTGTCCTAAAGTAATTGAGGAAAGTTTGGAATTAGAACATTTTTGTGTAGAAGGATCATCAGGTTCCCTTGTAAAAAGAAAAAAACCCTTTCTAATAAATCATCCACCTTTGTCTTTGAAAAATCCAGAAAAATGTGAACATTATTTCTTTTCAATGAGGTTCCTCTTTATGCCATGGCGTGATGAGTCACAATTATTAGGTGAATTTTCTACTTATGAAGAAAATTTGAAGGCATCTATTCATAAAATAGAGTGCAGTGTTTTTGAACATTATAAAGATTTGTTAGAACAAGAGTCTGCTATGTTTGGTCATGTAGAGACTGAAGTTGTTCAAGATTCTCAAGGCAGTGCTAATTCCAGTGAAAATAAACCGCTGTTAGGTTATGGCAAAGAAATTACTTTGACTGACATGCATATGGAAGATATTGCTAACATATTAAACCAACAATTTGAAGAAAAATTGAATGCAGAGGATTTTAGAAATTAATTAAATGCAGATCAACTTTGTGTATATGATGCAGTTACTAAAATGATCCAGCATAGTTTGGTACATGAATCTAGTAATTTTAAATGTGAGAATAAACAGTTATTAATGTTTGTTAGTGGGTCTGCTGGTACAGGTAAAAGTTTTCTTATTAATGCAGTACGTTCATTTGTATTGAAAGAAACTGGAAAATCTGGCTCATGTTGTGTTGCTGCCCCAACTGGATTAGCAGCATATAATGTTGGTGGAGTTACTTTGCATCGTCTGCTTCTTTTACCTGTAGAACATGGGAAACAATTGGAGTATCGTGATCTCAATGCTGAAAGTGTTGTGGTTTTGAGAAATCTACTGATACCTTTAGTTCTTCTAATTTTTATGAGATTAGCATGGTTTCAAATTTGATGCTGTCATTTATTCATTTGAGGCTACAACAAGTTATGAAAAGTTCAGATGATTGTTTATTTGGAAACAAACATGTTTTTGTATTTGGAGATTTGTTGCAGCTAACACCTGTTAAAGGTCATCCTGTGTTCGAGAATTTAAGGAATACTGAAGCACGAAAGTCAATAGGTTATATTGGTCATGTAAATCTATGGAGATTCTTCAAATACACTGAACTACAAATGAATATGCGACAAGCTGATGATGAGTGTTATGCTAGTTTGTTGAATCATCTTAGGGTTGGCTCTTTGTCAAATGAGGAGAAGATCTTTTACAGAGCCAACTAATTTGTAACGGTACTGAAACTTTTAAAGACTGTTTAAGAATTTTTAGATCTTTGATAAAAAAGGAATCCTATCCTGTTTGTCTTATGCCTACTTTAAAGTTATGTGAGAAATTTAATACATTAATGATGTCTTCAGAAAAGGAAGATATCACTGAAATTAAAGCAATTGACCATGTGGATAGTGTGCATTATCCCATAAATAAAAAAGAGGAATATTGGAAAAACTAATCCAGTTGGATAAGAATATTTCAAGAACTGCTGATTTGGAAAGTTGTTTGAAATTGTGTAAGAAGTCACGAGCAGAGCCGGTCCTAGGCATAGGCAAGCTAGGCAACTGCCTAGGGCATTTGGTATGCCTAGGGGCACCAGCAGTTTCTGCTGAGTAAAATGATATGTGGTATGCCTATATTCTGTGTGTAGCATTTCGTATGCAGATACAGCCACAGTCGCACACAGTATATAGGAATGCTGCATATCATTTTATTCAGCAAAAGCTGCTTGTGCATCCTAGCCACATAGCAATGCAAATAAGATGCATTTTCATTAACAAAAAAGGTGCCCGATGTTAGGAGAGCTGCCAGCTGACTCACACAAGGCATCTCCTGCTGCATGGCGTATTGAGGCAAGATGTATGAGGACACACCTGTATCCAAGGAGAGGCAGAGGTCATAGGGTTAGCGGCCATGTAAGTGCTGTGTGCAGGTAGGTTGATTGTGCAATAGTGTTCGGCATAAGAGGCATTATGCGTGTCATGTGTATAACGGCATTAATAATGTGCAGCAAATGTGTAAGGGACATTATGTGTATAAGGGCATTAATAACAGTTGGCAGATAGTGTAAGGCGCACTATGTTTATAAGGACATTAATAATGGGTGTCATATGTGTGAGGGGGCATTACTGTGTGGTATTATGTGTATAAATGCATTACTAATGTGTGGCATTATGTGTATAAGGTGCTCTACTGTATGGCATAATGTATAGAAAGTGCACTGCAGTGTGGTCTAATGTGAATAAAGAGCAATATGATGTGGTGTAATGTGAATAAGGCGCAATTCAGTGTGGTGTAATGTGAATAAAGGGCTCTACTGTGAGGAGTAACGTATATATTGTAAAGTGGTACTACTGTGTGATGTAACATGAATAAGGGACACTATTGCATAATAAAATGTGAATAAAGTTGCACCACTGTGTGGCATAATTTGAATTGGGGTTACTATTGTGTGCCCATGCCCCTTGCCAGCAAAAACACACCCCTCTTTGGGCTGCACGCAGAATGTGCACACTGTTCCTATTTTAAATATAGGGGGTAGGAACACCAAAATGAGGACTGCTATGGGTGAGGGGTGATGGTGCTGGAAAAGGGGTACAGGGTCAAAGGCGGAAATAGCGGTGGTGCTAGGGGGCACCAGACAAAATCTTGCCTAGGGCATCATATTGGTTAGGGCCGGCTCTGGTCACGAGTTATGCTAAGACACAATCTAAATATAGAAATGGGCCTGGTTAATGGAGCCATGGTTGAGGTGGTAGATTTCAAATATGACATTTATAATCAAACAGTGATTGAGATTATTGTCAAATTTGATTCAGTAGAAGTAATACAGTGTATTGGTAGAATACAGGTCAAGTTTATGTTGTTAAGAGATGTTTATATAGTGAGAAAACAATTTCCTCTCATTTCCTGTTTTGCAGTGTCCATTCACAAATCTGAAGGACTTTCTTTTGACAATATAATTGTAGATGTGGGCGAAACAATTTTTCAGGATGGAATGATTTATGAAGAATTGTCAAGAGTAAGAAAATTGTCAGGTTTATATTTGCTGTCGATAGATTTTACAAAAGCAGTTTGTGATAATAGATGCACTGATGAGTATAATCAGTTACGACAGGTGTTCCAGCCTCATTTTCCTCTTTTAATGACAGTAAAGAAAAAAAAACAAAAGGAAAGGACAGGTAAAAAGCAGTGGTCCTCTACCTAAAAAAATTGAGAAAAAGCAAAGATCTTTTAAAATTGAGTGAAGAAATTCCAAATGATTTTGAAAATGATTTTGGAGTGAATTGTTATGCTAATGTTGTTGTTCAAATTTTATTAGGCATGGGTGTATTCATTGAAAGACTAACCCATAACAGTAAGGGAAGTGTTTTCAGTTACTTCTATCAATAAGTCAGTCAAGTCAAAAAGATAAAGATACTATTTTAAGTAGTACTCTGTTCCGACAAACAGTTGACAGTCATTTTAATCAAAATAGGTTTTCTCAAAATGTACAAGATTGTACTGACTCTTTAATGTCTCCATTCAATTGTTTGAAAGATGTGGGTTGTGAACTTTCAGTATTTGAGGTGAGTTACCGTAGTTGTGTGGAAAAAAATAATAACCCAAGGTACTCGGGCGCTTTAGATATGGGGTGCTATGTCAAGCAGCAGCCAGAAAAAAAAAAAAAGGGAAGTCACTCCCACAATATGTGAACAAGAAAGCAAGATAGGCTGCACTGAATTAATGCATGAACAACAATGATATCTGATAATTCAATATTTAATATTAAAAATTAATATGTATAGAAATATATACCATTAATGGTAGTTCCAAAAACATAAACATTAAAGATAAACATAATAAAATAAATAAAATCAGGGTTACCCATGTGCCAGGATTGTAAACAGTATTGGATTGAGGAAGTCCGTTCCAGATTTTTTCCCCTAATGATGTAAGTCCAGCAATTGCAAATTAGGAGGTATGTATATGTCCAAAGATTGTGGTTTTACCGCTAGAGGGTGTATAGCTCCAAGAAGGTAGACGGTGAGCTCCTCATGCAGTGCGGTGGTATGTATATCCAAAAGTTGTAGTTTTACCGCTAGAGGGTATGTTGCTCCAAGATGGTAGATAATGAGCTCCTCATGCAGTGCGGTGGATAAGATTCAACAGTTCGGCCAGATTGCAAACGCCCTCCGATAGGGTCTTATGCTGGAATGTAGTGGGGGATGGTACGGACTTTCAATTAAAGTTTCCTGGCGTAGGTCCCTGTAGCCTGACGCGTTTCGTTGCACTGGGGTGGCAGCTTTTTCAAAGATTTTATTTATTTTATTATGTTTATCTTTTAATGTTTATGTTTTTGGAACTACCATTAATGGTATATATTTCTATACATATTAATTTTTAATATTAAATATTGAATTATCAGATATCATTGTTGTTCATGCATTAATTCAGCGCAGCCTATCTTGCTTTCGAGTTACCGTAGTTGTCTGACATGTAAAAATTGTTGTCGGGGTTCTCAGAATCTATTTTCAGAAGAATGGTTTCTAATTTTGTATCTTCCACCTGTTGAACAATTTAATTTTGTGGATCTATTGTCTAAAGAATTGCATAATGATGTGTGTGAATGTTGTAGAGTTCTTTGTAGGAGGACATTATTAATTGAACATGCACCTAGATATTTATTTGTATTAATTTCACCTCTTCGTGATAACACAATGCATAAAAGAGTGTTGAAAATAAACAAATTCCGTTCTAATTTAATTACCGTATATACTCGAGTATATGTCGACCCGAATATAAGCCGAGGCACCTAATTTTACCAATAAAACCCGGGAAAACTTATTGACTCGAGTATAAGCCTAGGGTGGGAAATGCAACTCTAGCCGTACACAGCCCTCATACTGCCAGATATGCCCCCACAGTGCCAGATATGCCCCCACAGTGCCAGATATGCCCTCATACTGCCAGATATGCCCCCACAGTGCCAGATATGCCCTCACACTGCCAGATATGCCCTCTCACTGCCAGATATGCCCTCATACTGCCAGATTTCCCCCCACAGTGCCAGATATGCCCTCATAGTGTCAGATATGCCCCCCACAGTGCCAGATATTCCCCCACGGTGCCAGATATGCCCTCATAGTGCCAGATATGCCCCCACAGTGCCAGATATGCCTTCATACTGCCAGATATGCCCCCCAGTACAACATATGCCCCCCCAGTGCCAAATATGCTCCCCCAGTGCCAGGTTAAACTTACCCTCCCTGCTCCCCCACTGTTTTGTGAAGGAGGGACACAGAGGGCACAGCGCGCGCCTCTCCTGTGTCCCTCCTGCATCTCCGGCGGTGGGTCTGTTAAATGAAGTGCCGGTTTGTGAGCCAATCAGAGCTCACAAATGGGTACTTAATTTAATAGACCCGCCACTGCCGCTGGAGACGCAAGAGGGACACAGGAGAGGCGTGTGCTGTGCCCTCTGTGTCCCTCCTTCCCAGGCACTGACTCGAGTACAAGCCGAGAGGGCTTTTACAGCATAAAAAAAGTGCTGAAAAAGTCAGCTTATACTCGAGTATATATGGTACTTTCCAACATATATCTTATAAAATATTTGGAATTATTTTTCATAAAGGAATAAGTATCAATTCTGGCCATTATACTGTTTGGTTAAAATATTCAGATGGTTGGTTTGTATGTAATGATAAAAAAATTAGTACTAAAATAAATTACCCAACCAGCTTTTAGATGCATATGTTTTAGTTCTTGAGAAACTTGACTAAATTACAGCAATAGTACTTTTTGTTTGAAGTGATTTAATGCTGTGGTCTGTACAGGATTTGCAAAATTTCAAAAAATATGTATAGCAAATTATACTTACCGATTATTTCAAATCTTCTAAGATACTTCATGGCAGCTTTACACATGGAATTGTATCCCATTCCTTTAATTAGACAGGAAGAGCTTTTGATTCTTGAAATCCTTTTTTCTGGAATCTGTGAAAATTCTATCAGGAATCCTGTTGATATTATATACAGGACCCAGATGTCTTGTATTGATTATTTCCAAAGTAAAATTTTTTTTAGAAGTCTGTCTTTCACCAGTACGTCTGAAAGACTGGGTAGTCATTCTCGTCAGCCTCCTCTTTTATGTGTTTGGTGAAAGGACTGCTTTGGCACATTTGTAGATAATCTCCTTCCGTATTGGCAGCCTGCACTGTAAGTTCTGCCTTTTCTAACTAGCTGTTTAGATGACATTAACAGATTATCTGGACCTTCTGCGGTAACCTGGTTGATTTGTATCCCACCATTTTGTGAAATTTTGCCTCAAATTTCCCAAAAAAGGCACCTTCATATAGTAAACAAACTAGCCTTTTTTTTTAGAGTGTTCATCTGCTGTTCATGAGTGCAACTCTAGGGCTCTTATTGCCATTATTTCCAATATCGTAGACTCTGCTGCAAATTCAACTACATCAAGTGATGCTTCACATAAATACTCTATTGCTTTAAGTATAATAGACAATTTTCTCTACATTTTTTTGCCATTAATTTTTTTTCCTAAGTTCGCTTTCAATATGGACCCCCATAGTCTCTGACAACTTAGGCTATGGCTACTGCAGATCACAAGAAGTCTGCTGTATAAGTAAGGGAATTTCTTCAAAGCATTGTGTAGGTATTTATCCATACTATCTTCCAGAAGAACAATATTTTTGGATATTCTTTCTGCTACTACAGCATCAACTTTTATTCAGAAACATGCTCAATTTTTTTTATGTTACCCAGATGTTTTTCAACACTTTGCCATTCTTTTCACTTAATTTCTTGCAGTGTTTTAAGTAGTGGTGCAGTCCTCAAATATTATATCCTTATTCTCAAGCTTTACTTCAGCTTATTTATAATTCATGGGTTTATAAATATTCTTTCTCTTACGTCTTAGAGGATGTTGGGGTCCATATAAATACCATGGAGTATAGATGGGTCCTGTGGATCCTTCAGCACTATAAAACTTTAATAGTGTGGGCTGGCTCCTCCCTCTATGCCCCTCCTGCAGACCTCAGTTTAGAAATTGTGGCAAGAGAGCCGAATGCACTTCCAGTGAGCTCCACAAAGGGAGTTCAGGAAAAGATATTTCAAAATCTCAGTGAGGCTGCTGGCAACAGCCTCCCTGCTTCGTGGGATGCAGGGGGGGAGCAGGAACAAACTTCCTGAAGAGTTAATAGCTCCTGCTCCTGCTGACAGGACACCATTAGCTCCTGAAGGGTACTGATAGCATAGCCCCCTATGGCGAACACTCACTCCCACAGCAACAGCTGCCACCCCCTGCAACTGCCAGAAGATGACAGGTGGTGAGTATGAAACACCAGCGATCCGTCAGAACGGAAAGCTGGTGTAAATGGCGGCTGAGAGGGAGAGAGTGCAGCAGCAGCAGGCTGCACTCCGCTGGTTCAGACCTGCAGTCCACAGGGTGCAGAGCGCGGGAGGGGAGCTCTGAGCTAGCATAAATCCACATACTGGTCACAAATGTAAACGGGGGTGAAAAACCCACTATTTACAATATATCCCTCAGGCCAGTCTAAATAACAAAAACGCGGGAGGGCTGTGCCATTTTGGGGGTGGGGCTTCTTCTCATTTCAGATCCAGCAGTCACCAGCGCCATTTTAAGCCTGCAGCACCACAGAGGATAAGCTGCATGGAACGCTGACCTCCTTCATAACTCACTGTGGTACCAGGGTTTTATATGACAGGGGGGGAGTACAGTTGGTGCTATATAAGATATACACTGCTCAAAAAAATAAAGGGAACACTTAAACAACACAATGTAACTCCAAGTCAATCACACTTCTATGAAATCAAACTGTCCACTTAGGAAGCAACACTGATTGACAATCAATTTCACATGCTGTTGTGCAAATGGAATAGACAACAGATGGGAATTATAGGCAATTAGCAAGACACCCCCAATAAAGGAGTTGTTCTGCAGGGGGTGACCACAGACCACTTCTCAGCTCCTCTGCTTTCTGGCTGATGTTTTGGTCACTTTTGAAAGCTGGCGGTGCTTTCACTCTAGTGGTAGCATGAGACGGAGTCTACAACCCACACAAGTGGCTCAGGTAGTGCAGCTCATCCAGGATGGCACATCAATGCGAGCTGTGGCAAGAAGGTTTGCTGTGTTTGTCAGCGTAGTGTCCAGAGCATGGAGGCGCTACCAGGAGACAGGCCAGTACATGAGGAGACGTGGAGGAGGCCGTAGGAGGGGAACAACCCAGCAGCAGGGCCGCTACCTCTGCCTTTGTGCAAGGAGGAACAGGAGGAGCACTGCCAGAGCCCTGCAAAATGACCTCCAGCAAGCCACAAATGTGCATGTGTCTACTGAAACGATCAGAAACAGACTCCATGAGGGTGGTATGAGGGACCTACGTAAACAGGTGCAGGTTGTGCTTACAGCCCAACACCGTGCAGGACATTTGGCATTTGCCAGAGAACACCAAGATTGGCAAATTTGCCACTGGCGCCCTGTACTCTTCACAGATGAAAGCAGGTTCTCACTGAGCACATGTGAGACGTGACAGAGTCTGTAGACGCCAAGGAGAATGTTCTGCTGCCTGCAACATCCTCCAGCATGACCAGTTTGGCAGTGGGTCAGTAATGGTGTGGGGTGGAATTTCTTTGGGGGGCCGCACAGCCCTCCATATGCTCGCCAGAGGTAGCCTGACTGCCATTAGGTACCGAGATTATTATTACCAGTTATTTATATAGCGCACACATATTCCGTAGCGCTTTACAGAGAATATTTGCTCATTCACATCAGTCCCTGCCCCAGTAGAGCTCACTATCACATGTACACACATTCACGCTAGGGTTAATTTTTTGTTGGGAGCCAATTAACCTACCTGTATATATTTGGATTGTGGGAGGAAACCGGAGTACCCGGAGAAAACACAAGCAAGTACGGGGAGAATATACAAACTCCACACAGTTAGGGCCATGGTGGGAATCGAACCCATGACCTCAGTGCCGTGAGGCAGTAATGCTTACCATTTCACCATCCGTACTGCCCGATGAGATCCTAAGACCCCTTGTGAGACCATATGCTGGTGCGTTTGGCCCTGGGTTCCTCCTAATGCAAGACAATGCTAGACCTCATGTGGCTGGAGTGTGTCAGCAGTTCCTGCAAGATGAAGGCATGGATGCTATGGACTGGCCCGCCCATTCCTCAGACCTGAATCCAATTGAGCACATCTGGGACATCATGTCTCGCTCCATCCACCAACGCCACGTTGCACCACAGACTGTCCAAGAGTTGGCGGATGCTTTAGTCCAGGTCTGGGAGGAGATCCCTCAGGAGACCATCCACCACCTCATCAGGAGCATGCCCAGGTGTTGTAGGGAGGTCATACAGGCACGTGGAAGCCACACACACTACTGAGCCTCATTTTGACTTGTTTTAAGGACATTACATCAAAGTTGGATCAGCCTGTAGTGTGTTTTTCCACTTTTATTGTGAGTGTGACTCCAAATCCAGACCTCCATGGGTTAATAAATTTGATTTCCATTGATCATTTTTGTGTGATTTTGTTGTCATCACATTCAACTATGTAAAGAACAAAGTATTTAATAAGAATATTTCATTCATTCAGATCTAGGATGTGTTATTTTAGTGTTCCCTTTATTTTTTTGAGCAGTGTATATATCTTAGAACAGCCTAGTAAAGTTAATCAAATTGTGCTGAAGGTTTCTTTTAAAATGCTTCTAGAAGCGCTGTGTGGAGCTAGCTCTTACTTCTGTGTTACTCTGATAGTCTCAGTAAAGAAATTGTATATACAATATCGCGTGTGTGTGTGTGTGTGTGTGTGTGTGTGTGTGTGTGTGTGTGTGTGTGTGTGTGTGTGTGTGTGTGTGTGTGTGTGAAAGGCACATTGAAATGTCAAGAGAGAATGATTCAGATGACGCAGATTGTTTGTCGACTGGTGATGTTTTCCTGCCACAGGAAGATGAGGTGTTGCCTAACCTCCCTGAAATGGACACAGAGGGTTTGGGCAGCATAAAATTAATGATTGCTCAGTTAAATGATAGATTTTCACGTCTGAAAACGAATTTAAAGGTTGGAGGAGATCCGTGGAAAATGCCTTATACACAGGCCCATTTACTTCTTCACGTCAACCCCCCTTCAGCCATATCAAAGCGTTCTCTTGCACGCATAATGAATGTCGACACAGACACTAATGACGACATGGGGGTCGTTGATGACATAAGGGGAGCAGATGCTACCCTTTCAAAAAGCATTCAGTCCATGATTACAAACATCAGAGAGGCGTTGGAAATCACAGATGCACCTCCAGCAGAGGAGGAAAGGGCCTATTTTAATAAAAATAAGAAACCTGTGATAACTTTCCCTGTTGCAGAAGAATTGAATGCTATGTGTGAAAATGCCTTGAAATTAGAGATGAGCGGGTTCGGTTCCTCGGAATCCGAACCCGCCCGAACTTCATGTTTTTTTTCACGGGTCCGAGCGACTCGGATCTTCCCGCCTTGCTCGGTTAACCCGAGCGCGCCCGAACGTCATCATGACGCTGTCGGATTCTCGCGAGGCTCGGATTCTATCGCGAGACTCGGATTCTATATAAGGAGCCGCGCGTCGCCGCCATTTTCACACGTGCATTGAGATTCATAGGGAGAGGACGTGGCTGGCGTCCTCTCCATTTAGATTAGAAGAGAGAGAGTGAGATTGATTTTAAACAGAGACACTTGATTTACTGGAGCTTAGGAGTACTGTAGAGAGTGCAGAGTTTAGTAGTGACTGACCACAGTGACCACCAGACAGTGCAGTTTTATTTAATATAATCCGTTCTCTGCCTGAAAAAAACGATACACAGTGACTCAGTCACATACCATATCTGTGTGTACTGCTCAGCCCAGTGTGCTGCATCATCTATGTATATATCTGACTGTGCTCACACAGCTTATAATTGTGGGGGAGACTGGGGAGCAGTGCCAGTTATAGGTTATAGCAGGAGCCAGGAGTACATATTATTAAAATTAAACAGTGCACACTTTTGCTGCAGGAGTGCCACTGCCAGTGTGACTGACCAGTGACCTGACCACACTGACCACCAGTATAGTTAGTAGTATACTATATTGTGATTGCCTGAAAAAGTTAAACACTCGTCGTGTGACTTGTGTGGTGTTTTTTTTTTTATTCTATAAAAAACTCATTCTGCTGACAGACAGTGTCCAGCAGGTCCGTCATTATATAATATATACCTGTCCGGCTGCAGTAGTGATATATATATATTTTTTATATCATTATTTATCATCCAGTCGCAGCAGACACAGTACGGTAGTTCACGGCTGTAGCTACCTCTGTGTCGGCACTCGGCAGTCCATCCATAATTGTATACCACCTACCCGTGGTTTTTTTTCTTTCTTCTTTATACATACATACTACATCTCATTATCAACCAGTCTATATTAGCAGCAGACACAGTACAGTAGTCCACGGCTGTAGCTACCTCTGTGTCGGCACTCGGCAGTCCGTCCATAATTGTATACCACCTACCCGTGGTTTTTTTTTCTTTCTTCTTTATACATACATACTACATCTCTTTATCAACCAGTCTATATTAGCAGCAGACACAGTACAGTAGTCCACGGCTGTAGCTACCTCTGTGTCGGCACTCGGCAGTCCATCCATAATTGTATACCACCTACCCGTGGTTTTTTTTCTTTCTTCTTTATACATACATACTACATCTCATTATCAACCAGTCTATATTAGCAGCAGACACAGTACAGTAGTCCACGGCTGTAGCTACCTCTGTGTCGGCACTCGGCAGTCCATCCATAATTGTATACCACCTACCCGTGGTTTTTTTTCTTTCTTCTTTATACATACATACTACATCTCTTTATCAACCAGTCTATATTAGCAGCAGACACAGTACAGTAGTCCACGGCTGTAGCTACCTCTGTGTCGGCACTCGGCAGTCCATCCATAATTGTATACCACCTACCCGTGGTTTTTTTTTCTTTCTTCTTTATACATACATACTACATCTCATTATCAACCAGTCTATATTAGCAGCAGACACAGTACAGTAGTCCACGGCTGTAGCTACCTCTGTGTCGGCACTCGGCAGTCCGTCCATAATTGTATACCACCTACCCGTGGTTTTTTTTTCTTTCTTCTTTATACATACATACTACATCTCATTATCAACCAGTCTATATTAGCAGCAGACACAGTACAGTAGTCCACGGCTGTAGCTACCTCTGTGTCGGCACTCGGCAGTCCATCCATAATTGTATACCACCTACCCGTGGTTTTTTTTTCTTTCTTCTTTATACATACATACTACATCTCTTTATCAACCAGTCTATATTAGCAGCAGACACAGTACAGTAGTCCACGGCTGTAGCTACCTCTGTGTCGGCACTCGGCAGTCCATCCATAATTGTATACCACCTACCCGTGGTTTTTTTTTCTTTCTTCTTTATACATACATACTACATCTCTTTATCAACCAGTCTATATTAGCAGCAGACACAGTACAGTAGTCCACGGCTGTAGCTACCTCTGTGTCGGCACTCGGCAGTCCGTCCATAATTGTATACCACCTACCCGTGGTTTTTTTTTCTTTCTTCTTTATACATACATACTACATCTCTTTATTAACCAGTCTATATTAGCAGCAGACACAGTACAGTAGTCCACGGCTGTAGCTACCTCTGTGTCGGCACTCGGCAGTCCATCCATAATTGTATACTAGTATCCATCCATCTCCATTGTTTACCTGAGGTGCCTTTTAGTTGTGCCTATTAAAATATGGAGAACAAAAATGTTGAGGTTCCAAAATTAGGGAAAGATCAAGATCCACTTCCACCTCGTGCTGAAGCTGCTGCCACTAGTCATGGCCGAGACGATGAAATGCTAGCAACGTCGTCTGCCAAGGCCGATGCCCAATGTCATAGTACAGAGCATGTCAAATCCAAAACACCAAATATCAGTAAAAAAAGGACTCCAAAACCTAAAATAAAATTGTCGGAGGAGAAGCGTAAACTTGCCAATATGCCATTTACCACACGGAGTGGCAAGGAACGGCTGAGGCCCTGGCCTATGTTCATGGCTAGTGGTTCAGCTTCACATGAGGATGGAAGCACTCAGCCTCTCGCTAGAAAAATGAAAAGACTCAAGCTGGCAAAATCAGTAGCACCGCAAAGAACTGTGCGTTCTTCGAAATCCCAAATCCACAAGGAGAGTCCGACTCCAATTGTGTCGGTTGCGATGCCTGACCTTCCCAACACTGGACGTGAAGAGCATGCGCCTTCCACCATTTGCACGCCCCCTGCAAGTGATGGAAGGAGCACCCGCAGTCCAGTTCCTGATAGTCAGATTGAAGATGTCAGTGTTGAAGTACACCAGGATGAGGAGGATATGGGTGTTGCTGGCGCTGGGGAGGAAATTGACCAGGAGGATTCTGATGGTGAGGTGGTTTGTTTAAGTCAGGCACCCGGGGAGACACCTGTTGTCCGTGGGAGGAATATGGCCGTTGACATGCCTGGTGAAAATACAAAAAAAATCAGCTCTTCGGTGTGGAAGTATTTCACCAGAAATGCGGACAACAGGTGTCAAGCCGTGTGTTCCCTTTGTCAAGCTGTAATAAGTAGGGGTAAGGACGTTAACCACCTCGGAACATCCTCCCTTATACGTCACCTGCAGCGCATTCATAATAAGTCAGTGACAAGTTCAAAAACTTGGGCCGACAGCGGAAGCAGTCCACTGACCAGTAAATCCCTTCCTCTTGTAACCAAGCTCACGCAAACCACCCCACCAACTCCCTCAGTGTCAATTTCCTCCTTCCCCAGGAATGCCAATAGTCCTGCAGGCCATGTCACTGGCAATTCTGATGATTCCTCTCCTGCCTGGGATTCCTCCGATGCATCCTTGCGTGTAACGCCTACTGCTGCTGGCGCTGCTGTTGTTGCTGCTGGGAGTCGATGGTCATCCCAGAGGGGAAGTCGTAAGACCACTTGTACTACTTCCACCAAGCAATTGACTGTCCAACAGTCCTTTGCGAGGAAGATGAAATATCACAGCAGTCATCCTACTGCAAAGCGGATAACTGAGGCCTTGACATCCTGGGTGGTGAGAAACGTGGTTCCGGTATCCATCATTACTGCAGAGCCAACTAGAGACTTGTTGGAGGTACTGTGTCCCCGGTACCAAATACCATCTAGGTTCCATTTCTCTAGGCAGGCGATACCGAAAATGTACACAGACCTCAGAAAAAGAGTCACCAGTGTCCTAAAAAATGCAGCTGTACCCAATGTCCACTTAACCACGGACATGTGGACAAGTGGAGCAGGGCAGGGTCAGGACTATATGACTGTGACAGCCCACTGGGTAGATGTATGGACTCCCGCCACAAGAACAGCAGCGGCGGCACCAGTAGCAGCATCTCGCAAACGCCAACTCTTTCCTAGGCAGGCTACGCTTTGTATCACCGGTTTCCAGAATACGCACACAGCTGAAAACCTCTTACGGCAACTGAGGAAGATCATCGCGGAATGGCTTACCCCAATTGGACTCTCCTGTGGATTTGTGGCATCGGACAACGCCAGCATTATTGTGTGTGCATTAAATCTGGGCAAATTCCAGCACGTCCCATGTTTTGCACATACCTTGAATTTGGTGGTGCAGAATTTTTTAAAAAACGACAGGGGCGTGCAAGAGATGCTGTCGGTGGCCAGAAGAATTGCGGGACACTTTCGGCGTACAGGCACCACGTACAGAAAACTGGAGCACCACCAAAAACTACTGAACCTGCCCTGCCATCATCTGAAGCAAGAAGTGGTAACGAGGTGGAATTCAACCCTCTATATGCTTCAGAGGTTGGAGGAGCAGCAAAAGGCCATTCAAGCCTATACAATTGAGCACGATATAGGAGGTGGAATGCACCTGTCTCAAGCGCAGTGGAGAATGATTTCAACGTTGTGCAAGGTTCTGATGCCCTTTGAACTTGCCACACGTGAAGTCAGTTCAGACACTGCCAGCCTGAGTCAGGTCATTCCCCTCATCAGGCTTTTGCAGAAGAAGCTGGAGACATTGAAGGAGGAGCTAACACGGAGCGATTCCGCTAGGCATGTGGGACTTGTGGATGGAGCCCTTAATTCGCTTAACAAGGATTCACGGGTGGTCAATCTGTTGAAATCAGAGCACTACATTTTGGCCACCGTGCTCGATCCTAGATTTAAAGCCTACCTTGGATCTCTCTTTCCGGCAGACACAAGTCTGCTGGGGTTGAAAGACCTGCTGGTGAGAAAATTGTCAAGTCAAGCGGAACGCGACCTGTCAACAACATCTCCTCCTTCACATTCTCCCGCAACTGCGGGTGCGAGGAAAAGGCTCAGAATTCCGAGCCCACCCGCTGGCGGTGATGCAGGGCAGTCTGGAGCGACTGCTGATGCTGACATCTGGTCCGGACTGAAGGACCTGACAACGATTACGGACATGTCGTCTACTGTCACTGCATATGATTCTCTCACCATTGAAAGAATGGTGGAGGATTATATGAGTGACCGCATCCAAGTAGGCACGTCACACAGTCCGTACTTATACTGGCAGGAAAAAGAGGAAATTTGGAGGCCCTTGCACAAACTGGCTTTATTCTACCTAAGTTGCCCTCCAACAAGTGTGTACTCCGAAAGAGTGTTTAGTGCCGCCGCTCACCTTGTCAGCAATCGGCGTACGAGGTTACATCCAGAAAATGTGGAGAAGATGATGTTCATTAAAATGAATTATAATCAATTCCTCCGTGGAGACATTCACCAGCAGCAATTGCCTCCACAAAGTACACAGGGTGCTGAGATGGTGGATTCCAGTGGGGACGAATTGATAATCTGTGAGGAGGGGGATGTACACGGTGATATATCGGAGGATGATGATGAGGTGGACATCTTGCCTCTGTAGAGCCAGTTTGTGCAAGGAGAGATTAATTGCTTCTTTTTTGGGGGGGGTCCAAACCAACCCGTCATATCAGTCACAGTCGTGTGGCAGACCCTGTCACTGAAATGATGGGTTGGTTAAAGTGTGCATGTCCTGTTTATACAACATAAGGGTGGGTGGGAGGGCCCAAGGACAATTCCATCTTGCACCTCTTTTTTCTTTTCTTTTTCTTTGCGTCATGTGCTGTTTGGGGAGGGTTTTTTGGAAGGGCCATCCTGCGTGACACTGCAGTGCCACTCCTAGATGGGCCCGGTGTTTGTGTCGGCCACTAGGGTCGCTTATCTTACTCACACAGTCAGCTACCTCATTGCGCCTCTTTTTTTCTTTGCGTCATGTGCTGTTTGGGGAGGGTTTTTTGGAAGGGCCATCCTGCGTGACACTGCAGTGCCACTCCTAGATGGGCCCGGTGTTTGTGTCGGCCACTAGGGTCGCTTATCTTACTCACACAGTCAGCTACCTCATTGCGCCTCTTTTTTTCTTTGCGTCATGTGCTGTTTGGGGAGGGTTTTTTGGAAGGGACATCCTGCGTGACACTGCAGTGACACTCCTAGATGGGCCCGGTGTTTGTGTCGGCCACTAGGGTCGCTTATCTTACTCACACAGTCAGCTACCTCATTGCGCCTCTTTTTTTCTTTGCGTCATGTGCTTTTTGGGGAGGGTTTTTTGGAAGGGACATCCTGCGTGACACTGCAGTGCCACTCCTAGATGGGCCCGGCGTTTGTGTCGGCCACTAGGGTCGCTTATCTTACTCACACAGTCAGCTACCTCATTGCGCCTCTTTTTTTCTTTGCGTCATGTGCTGTTTGGGGAGGGTTTTTTGGAAGGGACATCCTGCGTGACACTGCAGTGCCACTCCTAGATGGGCCCGGTGTTTGTGTCGGCCACTAGGGTCGCTTATCTTACTCACACAGTCAGCTACCTCATTGCGCCTCTTTTTTTCTTTGCGTCATGTGCTGTTAGGGGAGGTTTTTTTGGAAGGGACATCCTGCGTGACACTGCAGTGCCACTCCTAGATGGGCCCGGTGTTTGTGTCGGCCACTAGGGTCGCTTATCTTACTCACACAGTCAGCTACCTCATTGCGCCTCTTTTTTTCTTTGCGTCATGTGCTGTTTGGGGAGGGTTTTTTGGAAGGGACATCCTGCGTGACACTGCAGTGCCACTCCTAGATGGGCCCGGTGTTTGTGTCGGCCACTAGGGTCGCTTATCTTACTCACACAGCTACCTCATTGCGCCTTTTTTTTTCTTTGCGTCATGTGCTGTTTGGGGAGGGTTTTTTGGAAGGGCCATCCTGCGTGACACTGCAGTGCCACTCCTAGATGGGCACGGTGTTTGTGTCGGCCACTAGGGTCGCTTATCTTACTCACACAGCTACCTCATTGCGCCTCTTTTTTTCTTTGCGTCATGTGCTGTTTGGGGAGGGTTTTTTGGAAGGGCCATCCTGCGTGACACTGCAGTGCCACTCCTAGATGGGCACGGTGTTTGTGTCGGCCACTAGGGTCGCTTAGCTTAGTCATCCAGCGACCTAGGTGCAAATTTTAGGACTAAAAATAATATTGTGAGGTGTGAGGTATTCAGAATAGACTGAAAATGAGTGGAAATTATGGTTTTTGAGGTTAATAATACTTTGGGATCAAAATGACCCCCAAATTCTATGATTTAAGCTGTTTTTTAGGGTTTTTTGAAAAAAAACACCCGAATCCAAAACACACCCGAATCCGACAAAAAAAATTCGGTGAGGTTTTGCCAAAACGCGGTCGAACCCAAAACACGGCCGCGGAACCGAACCCAAAACCAAAACACAAAACCCGAAAAATTTCAGGCGCTCATCTCTACTTGAAATGCCCAGACAAGAAATTTCAGATTCCTAAAAGAATCATAATAGCTTATCCCTTTCCAGAAGGTGATAGAACAAAGTAGGAAAACTCTCCCATGGTGGACACCTCCGTGTCCAGATTATCAAAAAAGATTACCTTACCCGTCCCAGGCACGGCTTCATTAAAAGAACCGGCTGACCGCAAGATTACACTTAAATCTATTTATACGGCTAGCGGTACTATTATCAGACCCACTATTGCGGGTGCATGGGTTTCGAATGCTATTGAAAAATATGCAGAGAATCTATTAGAAAATATAGACACAATAGACAAGGATGAGATTATCACAACCCTAGGTCATATAAAGGATTATGCGGGATTCATAGTTGAGGCCCTGAAGGACATTGGATTAATGGCTGCACGGTCGTCATCCATGGCGGTGTCAGCGCGCAGAGGCCTCTGGTTAAACCAGTGGGCAGCGGACGCAGAATCTAAGGAAAATGTGGAAACCCTCCCTTATGAAGGTGAAGCACTCTTTGGAGAGTCATTAGATAAGTGGATATCTAAGACAACATCGGGTAGGTCATCTTTTCCTCCCTCCTCAGCGCCTCATGCAAATAAACAATTTTTTGTCCCGCAACAAAATTCCTTTAGAGGTGGGAAAGCAGGGAGGGCCAGAGGCTCCACCCCCTTCTTTGGAAGAGGAAGGGGTCGGGGGTGAGGAGGGAAACCTGCAGCAGGGGTTTCTCAGGAACATAAAACAACATCTGTTCCACCAACTACGTCAACATGACGCTGGGGCTCCCAGCCGGGAGTACTGTCAGGGGGGAGACCAAAATCCACTAAGAATAGGGATTGCCACAAAGGTTTAAGAGCTCCCACCTGGCAGACTTTTCAAGAAAAATTAGGAAAAGTTGTTGAATCTCTGACTAAAATCCAAAAAAGAGTCTCTTAGACTAGCAGGGCTCTGCCAGCATCCCTTTTAACCTCTGTTTCTAGCCCAAACAAGATTGGCAATAAAATACTATTGAAAACAATTCCAGAGGTTATTAGACCTCTTCCAGATACAGAGATTTCTTGCCCAGATGTTGACATCTCGATAGATAAAGTGATATCTTGCAGCGCAGCTGTAGGGGAATTAAATATTCCACAACAAATTCTTCCAGAGAAATCTCTAGAACATGATGTTCAGTGCACATCTTTGGATGTTGCAGGGAGTACTCCGTTGACCATACACTTAGAAATCATCCTCATGAAGAGGGAACAAGTCCCATCTACGCGTGGGATGCAGGTTCAGGAATCAGACCTGGATCCTCCTCTGTCAGGAGAAAAATTGAAGAAAGAACTTCCAAGGAAGAGTATCAAAGCCAAGAACACTTCTTCACGCACGCATTCAGAGAAGAAGGACAAGCAGACAAAGTCTAAGTCAACAAAAGTTCTGTTGGGAGGTTCCCGCAAGGAAACAAGACCTTTGAAACATTCCTCAAAGGGTCATAAGACTGCTTTATCTCAAAAAGAAGTTGTGGACACATTGTTCCAGGTGGACAAGGCCACATGCAGTGGCAATAAAGCCCCGTTTGGTTCCGAGCCCATTTTAGTTAAGGGAAGTATTCCCTCCAGTTCCACTAACAAGATCACAAAATCTGATCGTGGCCCCAAGAGAGCTAAGGAGAGTTTGCTATCTGACTCTCAGATTTTTTCAAAGAGTTCCAAGATTTCTTCATCGTCAAGAAGACTTGAGTTGGCAGGAACTAGTTCTTTGCTGAGACTTACCGCAACTAAGTTTGATGGGATGGAGGTCCAACGCCAGATCTTAGCTCGAAAGGGTATTCCGAACAAAGTCATTCCTACACTTATTCAGGCTAGAAAAGTGGTAACGTCAAAACATTACCATCAAATTTGGAGAAAATATGTATCTTGGTGTGAATCCAAGAAACTTCCTACGCAGGAGTTCCAATCAGTTCGCTTACTCCTTTTTCTACAGTCAGGTGTGGATGTGGGCCTAAGATTAGGCTCGCTCAAGGTCCAGATTTTGGCCTTGTCTATCTTCTTCCAGAAACAATTGACTGCGCTCCCTGAGGTGTTGTCACGAACCTCGGGCAGCGGCGACCGCGCTTGTCCCTGCGGGTGGCCTGGTCTGCCCGGCGCCTCTCTTCCCCTGTCAGTCTCCGGCTTCAGCGGCGGGTCGGCGCTGCTCTCCGGCGGCTTCCCGGAAGCAAGGGCGCCGCCATCACAAGCAAGGGCAAGGAGGCGGAGCAGGTCTGACGTCACCTGCCTGCTCCGCCAATCAGGCTAGGGCGGGGAATTTAAAATCAGATACCAGGCAGAGATCCGATGCCTGAGTATCTTCGTTTCTCCTGTGGAAGCTATGATCCAGAGCTCCCTCGTCCCTGCAAGCATCCTGTGCTTCCAAGCATC
The DNA here is from genome assembly GCF_028390025.1 of Pseudophryne corroboree. Classification (NCBI taxonomy): domain Eukaryota; kingdom Metazoa; phylum Chordata; class Amphibia; order Anura; family Myobatrachidae; genus Pseudophryne; species Pseudophryne corroboree. Next base: position 624,999,734 of record NC_086447.1, on the reverse strand, counting down.
CTGTCCCTGCAAGCATCCTGTGCTTCCAAGCATCCTGTCCCTGCAAGCATCCTGTGCTTCCAAGCATCCTGTCCCTGCAAGCATCCTGTCCCTCCAAGCACCTCCGTGCCTCCAGTTACCTCCGTGCCTCCAGTTACCTCCGTGCCTCCAAGCACCTCCGTGCCTCCAAGCACCTCGTGCCTCCAAGCACCCCGTGCCTCCAAGCACCTCCGCGCCTCAAAGCACCTCCGTGCCTCCAGTTACCTCCGTGTCTCCAAGCACCTCGTGCCTCCAAGCACCTCGTCCCTCCAAACACCTCGGTGTCTCCAAACACCTCCGTGCCTCCAAGCACCTCCGTGCCTCCAAACACCTCGTGCCTCCAAGCACCTCCGTGCCTCCAGTTACCTCCGTGCCTCCAGTTACCTCCGTGCCTCCAAGCACCTCCGTGCCTCCAAGCACCTCGTGCCTCCAAGCACCCCGTGCCTCCAAGCACCTCCGCGCCTCAAAGCACCTCCGTGCCTCCAGTTACCTCCGTGTCTCCAAGCACCTCGTGCCTCCAAGCACCTCGTCCCTCCAAACACCTCGGTGTCTCCAAACACCTCCGTGCCTCCAAGCACCTCCGTGCCTCCAAACACCTCCGTGCCTCCAAGGGTCTCCCAGCACTCCCTGTACTCCCAGTACCTCAGTGCCTTCAATACCACAGTGTCTCCAATATCTCAGTACCCCAGCCTTCATTATTTCTACAAGTCTTGTCTTACAGGAGACCTACAAGAATTCCTCTGGGCCTCCCGCCTGCCGTCTTAGTTCTGCATGAGGAAGACCTACATCCGGCCATCTCTACTACGACCCAGTGGCGGTTCCTCTTCCCGGTCATCGGAAGAAGCCCCGAGTCCACAACACTCCCAAACCAGGTCAGTGATAGTATACTCAGGCCTCATGGACTCGGGGGATCGGAACACGGACTCTAGTGCCATCCAGAACCTGGCTTCTCGAGTGCAAAGTCAGGAAGCAGCACAAGGTCAGGTGATGCAGTACCTCCAGCAGTTGTCCGGGCGTCTGGATCAGATTCAGGCGTCTCTGGCCTCAGTAATTCCGGCTCCTGTTCCAGCAGTCGCACCAGTTGCCGTTGCCAGCAATGTTCAACCATCGGCCGGTGTCACTCCACGCCTTCAGTTGCCTACTCCGTCCCGCTATAATGGGAATCCCAAAAATTGTCGTGGTTTCTTGAACCAGTGCGAGGTACATTTCGAGCTACTTGCACACAACTTTCCTACAGACCGGTCCAAGGTAGCATATATTATTTCTCTGTTGGAAGGTTCTGCTTTGGATTGGGTGTCTCCATTATGGGAACGATCTGATCCCATGGTTTCCAACTACACCAACTTCATCTCGTCCTTTCGAAGGATTTTCGACGAGCCCGGCAGAATGACCACTGCTTCTTCCGATTTGCTCCGTGTTCGGCAGGGCGCCCGTTCCGTGGGCCAGTACGTGGTTCATTTCCAGACCATTGCTTCCGAACTACGCTGGAATAATGATGCCCTGAGAGCTGCCTTCTGGAACGGTCTTTCCGACCGGCTGAAAGACGAGCTGGTTACTAGAGATCTGCCGGATCCATTAGAAGATTTGATTTCCCTTTGCGTCAAGGTGGATCTTCGGATGCAGGAGCGTGGAAGAGAACGTAACCGTTCGGATCGTTCCAGGTTCCGGAATCCTACTCCTAGGCCGGTGGCCTCACCTAGCTCAGATGAGCCCATGCAAATTAACCGCTCCCGACTGTCTCCGGAAGAACGACAGCGTCGTCGTGAGGGTAAACTCTGCCTTTACTGTGGAGCCGCAGATCATTTTCTTAAATCTTGTAAAGTCCGTCCGGGAAACGGGCAGACCTAGCTTGTTCCGGAGGAGTCAAGCTGGGAGTTACGACAAAAGCTTCTCCAACTTCGGACTGCTTGCTTCCAGTAACTCTAGTCTCCAATTCAGTCTCCAGGTCTTGTGAAGCCCTATTGGATTCCGGAGCTGCAGGGAACTTCGTTTCTTCCTTCTGTGCCCAAAGTTTGGGTTTAAAGTTACGGCCTATCGAGCGGCCAATTTCACTGACGGCTATCAACGGGACTAGAATTTCCAAAGGTCTCATAATGTGGCGCACGGGGCCAGTTAAGCTGCGGGTCGGGGCTCTACATCAGGAAGATTTGGAACTCTTGGTAATCCCAGAAATGCCCCATGATCTGGTTCTTGGAATGCCTTGGCTGAAAAGTCATAACCCCCACATCGATTGGAAGTCGTCACAAATTCTGTCCTGGAGTTCCTTTTGTCACACTAATTGTCTTACTCCTGTTTGTCCGCTCCGTGTTACCTCCAAAACGGATGAAGAGCACATTCCGGAGGCATATCAAGGGTACAAGGACGTATTTTCGGAACAAGCTGCTGACCTGTTACCACCTCACAGGCCTTGGGACTGCCCTATTGACCTTGTCCCAGGGAAGACGCCACCTCGTGGTCGCACATATCCTCTGTCTCTTCCCGAGACTCAAGCCATGTCGGAGTATATTAAGTCCAATATGCTCAAGGGATTCATTCGCCCCTCTTCCTCCCCTGCTGGTGCAGGCTTCTTTTTCGTGAAGAAAAAGGACGGGGGGTTGAGACCATGCATCGACTACCGCGGCCTAAACGACATTACTATTAAGAATAAATACCCCTTGCCACTAATCACAGAGTTATTTGATAGGGTTCGTGGTGCCCGCATTTTTTCAAAACTCGACTTGAGAGGAGCTTATAATCTTATACGCATCCGAGAGGGGGATGAATGGAAGACTGCCTTTAATACCCGAGATGGGCATTACGAATACTTGGTGATGCCGTTTGGTCTTAGTAATGCTCCCGCGGTTTTCCAGGGATTCGTCAACGAAATCTTTCGTGATATGCTGTATCAGAGCGTTGTGGTATATCTGGACGACATACTGATTTTTTTCCAAGAATCTTGTCGAACACAGGACTCAAGTCAAAGAGGTGCTACACCGTTTACAAGAGAATCATCTCTACGCCAAGCTTTCCAAATGTACCTTTGAAGTAACATCTATTCCGTTCCTCGGTTATGTCATCTCGGGGACGGAGCTTCGCATGGATCCGGAAAAGTTGTCGGCCATTCGTGATTGGACTCAGCCTCTTTCCCTGAAAGCAATACAAAGGTTCCTGGGCTTTGCGAACTACTACAGGAAATTCATTAAAGGTTTCTCCACCATTGTTGCACCCATTACTGCCCTGACGAGAAAGGGTTCTAATCCTAGTTTGTGGCCTCCGGAAGCCATTGTAGCTTTTTCTCGCTTAAAGTTAGCTTTCACGACGGCTCCAGTTCTCCAACAACCAAATTTCGAGGAACCCTTCTTCTTAGAAGTTGATGCATCTTCAGTCGGGGTGGGGGCTGTCCTCTCCCAGCATTCCTCTGATAAGAAATTACATCCGTGTGGCTTCCACTCTCGTAAATTCTCTCCAGCCGAACGAAATTACTCTATTGGAGACCAGGAACTCTTGGCAATCAAATCTGCCTTGGAAGAATGGAGATATCTTCTAGAAGGGGCTAAACATGTGTTTACCATCTACACGGATCACAAGAATTTACTGTACATCAAATCCGCACAATGTTTGAATCCTCGCCAGGCGAGATGGGCACTTTTCTTTTCCCGATTCTCGTTCATTATCAAGTACCGTGCCGGGACTCTCAATATTAAAGCAGATGCGCTTTCCCGTTCACAGGTTCCCACAGACGAGGATGAACCTCCGGAGCGGGGTTTAATTCTGAATCCAGTTTCTGTCTCTGCTGCTTTAACTACTCCAGCTCCTCCTCCTGGAAGAATGTCCGTACCAGCTAGATTCCGCCCAGGAATACTACGGTGGGTCCATAACTCCAAGTTTTCCGGTCATCCCGGCGCTCAGAAGATGTACAAGTTTCTGCAAAGGTCTTACTGGTGGAACACCATGAGGAAGGATGTACAAGATTGCGTTAATTCATGTCCCCAATGTACACAACATAAATCTCCTCGTCTGCCTCCTGCAGGGTTACTTCGTCCTCTGCCTATCCCTGTGAGACCCTGGACTCACATTTCCATGGACTTCATCACTGACTTGCCCTGTTCCAAGGGTTGCAACACCGTTTGGGTTATCGTTGACCGTTTTTCGAAGATGGCACACTTTGTGCCCTTGACTGGTCTTCCGACAGCACCGAAACTGGCTCTATTGTTTATCCGAGAACATTTTCGTTTGCATGGGTTGCCACAAGAGATTGTTTCTGACCGTGGAGTACAGTTCACCGCCAGGTTTTGGAAAGCCCTTTGTTCAACTCTACACATTAAACTTAAGTTTTCGTCGGCTTATCATCCCCAAACAAATGGACAAACGGAACGAGTCAATCAAGATCTAGAGACTTTTCTTCGGTTGTATCTCTCTCCTTCACAGGACAACTGGGTGGAGTTGTTGCCTTGGGCGGAGTTTGCCCATAACCATTTGTTTCATTCTTCCACTGGGGAATCACCATTTTTCGTCAACTACGGGTTCCATCCCCGTGTTCCGGAATTTCCAAGCCTTCCGATAATAGAGGTTCCTGCTGTAGCGTCCACTCTACGACACTTTGGACAAATTTGGAGAAAGGTTCATGCTAATCTTAAGCAGGTTTCTGTTCGGTACAAGTTCTTTGCAGATAAGAAACGGCAAGCCGCACCTCAATATAAAGTTGGGGACAGGGTATGGCTGTCCACACGGAATCTCCGGTTGAAGGTGCCCACCATGAAATTCGCTCCAAGGTTCATCGGTCCTTACCCTGTGCTACAAGTCTTAAATCCTGTGGTCTGTAAATTGGGTTTGCCTGCCCATCTTCGCATACCTAACGCCTTCCATGTTTCTCTACTCCGTCCCCTCATACTGAATCGATTCCACTCAGCACTCCCAAGGCCAACGTCCGTAGTGGCAGAAGCTGGAGCGGAGTTTGAAATCAAAGCTATTCTGGACTCTCGTTATCTTCATAAAAAATTACAGTACTTGGTGGACTGGAAGGGTTATGGACCTGAGGAGAGAAGTTGGATTGGGGCTACTGAAGTAACGGCTCCTCGTCTGATTCGGATCTTCCACTCCAGACATCCGACTAAGCCCGGGAAGTGTCCAGGGGCCACTCCTGGAGGAGGGGGTACTGTCACGAACCTCGGGCAGCGGCGACCGCGCTTGTCCCTGCGGGTGGCCTGGTCTGCCCGGCGCCTCTCTTCCCCTGTCAGTCTCCGGCTTCAGCGGCGGGTCGGCGCTGCTCTCCGGCGGCTTCCCGGAAGCAAGGGCGCCGCCATCACAAGCAAGGGCAAGGAGGCGGAGCAGGTCTGACGTCACCTGCCTGCTCCGCCAATCAGGCTAGGGCGGGGAATTTAAAATCAGATACCAGGCAGAGATCCGATGCCTGAGTATCTTCGTTTCTCCTGTGGAAGCTATGATCCAGAGCTCCCTCGTCCCTGCAAGCATCCTGTGCTTCCAAGCATCCTGTCCCTGCAAGCATCCTGTGCTTCCAAGCATCCTGTCCCTGCAAGCATCCTGTGCTTCCAAGCATCCTGTCCCTGCAAGCATCCTGTCCCTCCAAGCACCTCCGTGCCTCCAGTTACCTCCGTGCCTCCAGTTACCTCCGTGCCTCCAAGCACCTCCGTGCCTCCAAGCACCTCGTGCCTCCAAGCACCCCGTGCCTCCAAGCACCTCCGCGCCTCAAAGCACCTCCGTGCCTCCAGTTACCTCCGTGTCTCCAAGCACCTCGTGCCTCCAAGCACCTCGTCCCTCCAAACACCTCGGTGTCTCCAAACACCTCCGTGCCTCCAAGCACCTCCGTGCCTCCAAACACCTCGTGCCTCCAAGCACCTCCGTGCCTCCAGTTACCTCCGTGCCTCCAGTTACCTCCGTGCCTCCAAGCACCTCCGTGCCTCCAAGCACCTCGTGCCTCCAAGCACCCCGTGCCTCCAAGCACCTCCGCGCCTCAAAGCACCTCCGTGCCTCCAGTTACCTCCGTGTCTCCAAGCACCTCGTGCCTCCAAGCACCTCGTCCCTCCAAACACCTCGGTGTCTCCAAACACCTCCGTGCCTCCAAGCACCTCCGTGCCTCCAAACACCTCCGTGCCTCCAAGGGTCTCCCAGCACTCCCTGTACTCCCAGTACCTCAGTGCCTTCAATACCACAGTGTCTCCAATATCTCAGTACCCCAGCCTTCATTATTTCTACAAGTCTTGTCTTACAGGAGACCTACAAGAATTCCTCTGGGCCTCCCGCCTGCCGTCTTAGTTCTGCATGAGGAAGACCTACATCCGGCCATCTCTACTACGACCCAGTGGCGGTTCCTCTTCCCGGTCATCGGAAGAAGCCCCGAGTCCACAACACTCCCAAACCAGGTCAGTGATAGGTGTAGACTTTCTTACAAGGAGTTCTGCACATCCAACCTCCATTTGTGCCTCCTACAGAGCCATGGGATCTTAATCTTAATCCCTGCAATTGGATTGGTTTGAACCTTTAAGGGAGGTAGATTTAAAGTTTCTTACATGGAAGGTGGTCACTCTGTTAGCCTTGGCATCCGCAAGGCGAGTGTCAGAATTGGGGGCCTTGTCTCATAAGAGCCCCTACTTAATTTTTCATGAGGACAGAGCTGAGCTGCGCACGTGTCAGCAATTTCTTCCTAAGGTTTTATCGGCTTTTCATGTCAACCAACCTATTGTAGTGCCAGTGGCTACTGACACGTCTACTTCAGCAAAGTCCTTGGACGTGGTCCGGGCTTTGAAGATATATGTTAAGAGGACTGCTCCTCTTCGAAAGACGGAAGTACTGTTCGTGCTTTATGATCCCAAAAAGATTGGGTGTCCTGCTTCTAAGCAGACTATCGCTCGCTGGATCAGATGTAAGATTCAGCATGCTTATTCTACGGCAGGATTGCAGGAACCAAAATCAGTAAAAGCTCACTCTACTCCTAAAGTGGGATCTTCCTGGGCGGCTGTCCGGGGTGTCTCGGCTATTCAACTTTGCCGAGCAGCTACTTGGTCAGGGTCAAACATGTTTGCTAAGTTCTACAAGTTTGATACTTTGGCCTCTGATGACCTTCAGTCTGGTCATTCAGTTTTGCAGGGAACATCTGAACTTTCCCTCCCCTAGTGGGAGCTTTGGTATCTTCCCCATGGTATTTATATGGTCCCCAACATTCTCTAGGACGTAAGAGAAAACAGGATTTTATATACCTACCAGTAAATCCTTTTCTCCTAGTCTGTAGAGGATGTTGGGCGCCCGCCCAGTGCTTCTGTTTCCTGCAAGGTTATTACTTTTTAAGTAATGGCAGCTGTTGCTGCCACCTTTTGTTCATGCATATTGGCACATTTTTGTTTGGTTACATGCTGGTTGCATGGTTATAAATGCAATGTGAGTTGGCGTGAATCTCGCCACAAATATGTAGTATACTTCTCTCGAAATTGTCCATCTCCTCGGCACAGTTGCTAAACTGAGGTCTGGAGGCGGGGCATAGAGGGAGGAGCCAGCCCACACTATTAAAGTTTTATAGTGCCGAAGGCTCCACAGGACCTGTCTATACCCCATGGTATCTATATGGACCCCAACATCCGCTATGGACTAGGAGAAAAGGATTTACCGGTAGGTATATAAAATCCTGTTTTCTTTCTTTCATAGACTATCTACTAGATCCAAATTGAATAGCATAGTTTATTCCTGAATCTCCCCAGACACATCCTGTTCTTCCTGAAATGTATAATCTGGTGTAACTGAGCCATATTTAAAGTCCAGACTTGTCTGTGATCTAGATTTTAACCATTATTGCCCTCTATGGGGACTTAACCTCTTAGGGCATTTTCAGGAGTTTTTTTAAGAATGCTCCTTATCCATAATGCATGAAACTCCATAGGTAATGTTTTACTTCTGCCAAGAATAACACCGAAAAATGGCACTACCCTCCTATAAGTTTAAACGATGTGCAGCCATCTTAAATAATAGCTGCCTTCTACTTTTGCAGACACAAGTGCAAAAAACCTCTTTGCAATGCTTTTGGTTAGACTGTGACACTGTTGCTTCTGCTCTTCACCTATTGGGCAAAACCACATTCCTTGTCTGCTGGGTCCTGCAATGCCTGCTGGTGGAGGCTTCAAACTCAATGTGGGTGGTCCTTGCTGCATAATAACTTCTGGTCTAATACTAGGGGAATGGGATTCAATTCCTTGGTGTAGAGGCAGACATGGAGTATTGTAAAATAAAAAATAAATAAATTGCATATATATATATATATATATATATAAACACTCACACACACACACACACACACACACACACACACACGCACGCACGCACACACTGAAACTATGTAAGACCTGATAAACATTGAATGTTATATGTGCATTAATATAAAATATACAGACTTAAGGGTACATAGAAGAATATATATTTTAATGTATTTTAATAATAAATTCTAACAGAAATGTGTTACTAGTTTTTACTAGAGATGAGCGCCGGAAATTTTTCGGGTTTTGTGTTTTGGTTTTGGGTTCGGTTCCGCGGCCGTGTTTTGGGTTCGACCGCGTTTTGGCAAAACCTAACCGAATTTTTTTTGTCGGATTCGGGTGTGTTTTGGATTCGGGTGTTTTTTTCCAAAAAACCTAAAAAACAGCTTAAATCATAGAATTTGGGGGTCATTTTGACCCCAAAGTATTATTAACCTCAAAAACCATCATTTCCACTCATTTTCAGTCTATTCTGAATACCTCACACCTCACAATATTATTTTTAGTCCTAAAATTTGCACCGAGGTCGCTGGATGACTAAGCTAAGCGACCCTAGTGGCCGACACAAACACCTGGCCCATCTAGGAGTGGCACTGCAGTGTCACGCAGGATGTCCCTTCCAAAAAACCCTCCCCAAACAGCACATGACGCAAAGAAAAAAAGAGGCGCAATGAGGTAGCTGTGTGAGTAAGATAAGCGACCCTAGTGGCCGACACAAACACCGGGCCCATCTAGGAGTGTCACTGCAGTGTCACGCAGGATGTCCCTTCCAAAAAACCCTCCCCAAACAGCACATGACGCAAAGAAAAAAAGAGGCGCAATGAGGTAGCTGTGTGAGTAAGATAAGCGACCCTAGTGGCCGACACAAACACCGGGCCCATCTAGGAGTGGCACTGCAGTGTCACGCAGGATGTCCCTTCCAAAAACCCTCCCCAAACAGCACATGACGCAAAGAAAAAAAGAGGCGCAATGAGGTAGCTGTGTGAGTAAGATAAGCGACCCTAGTGGCCGACACAAACACCGGGCCCATCTAGGAGTGGCACTGCAGTGTCACGCAGGATGTCCCTTCCAAAAAACCCTCCCCAAACAGCACATGACGCAAAGAAAAAAAGAGGCGCAATGAGGTAGCTGTGTGAGTAAGATAAGCGACCCTAGTGGCCGACACAAACACCGGGCCCATCTAGGAGTGGCACTGCAGTGTCACGCAGGATGTCCCTTCCAAAAAAACCTCCCCAAACAGCACATGACGCAAAGAAAAAAAGAGGCGCAATGAGGAAGCTGTGTGAGTAAGATAAGCGACCCTAGTGGCCGACACAAACACCGGGCCCATCTAGGAGTGTCACTGCAGTGTCACGCAGGATGTCCCTTCCAAAAAACCCTCCCCAAACAGCACATGACGCAAAGAAAAATTAAAGAAAAAAGAGGTGCAAGATGGAATTGTCCTTGGGCCCTCCCACCCACCCTTATGTTGTATAAACAGGACATGCACACTTTAACCAACCCATCATTTCAGTGACAGGGTCTGCCACACGACTGTGACTGATATGACGGGTTGGTTTGGACCCCCACCAAAAAAGAAGCAATTAATCTCTCCTTGCACAAACTGGCTCTACAGAGGCAAGATGTCCACCTCATCATCATCCTCCGATATATCACCGTGTACATCCCCCTCCTCACAGATTATCAATTCGTCCCCACTGGAATCCACCATCTCAGCTCCCTGTGTACTTTGTGGAGGCAATTGCTGCTGGTCAATGTCTCCGCGGAGGAATTGATTATAATTCATTTTAATGAACATCATCTTCTCCACATTTTCTGGATGTAACCTCGTACGCCGATTGCTGACAATGTGAGCGGCGGCACTAAACACTCTTTCGGAGTACACACTTGTGGGAGGGCAACTTAGGTAGAATAAAGCCAGTTTGTGCAAGGGCCTCCAAATTGCCTCTTTTTCCTGCCAGTATAAGTACGGACTGTGTGACGTGCCTACTTGGATGCGGTCACTCATATAATCCTCCACCATTCTTTCAATGTTGAGAGAATCATATGCAGTGACAGTAGACGACATGTCCGTAATCATTGTCAGGTCCTTCAGTCCGGACCAGATGTCAGCATCAGCAGTCGCTCCAGACTGCCCTGCATCACCGCCAGCGGGTGGGCTCGGAATTCTGAGCCTTTTCCTCGCACCCCCAGTTGCGGGAGAATGTGAAGGAGGAGATGTTGACAGGTCGCGTTCCGCTTGACTCGACAATTTTCTCACCAGCAGGTCTTTCAACCCCAGCAGACTTGTGTCTGCCGGAAAGAGAGATCCAAGGTAGGCTTTAAATCTAGGATCGAGCACGGTGGCCAAAATGTAGTGCTCTGATTTCAACAGATTGACCACCCGTGAATCCTTGTTAAGCGAATTAAGGGCTCCATCCACAAGTCCCACATGCCTAGCGGAATCGCTCCGTGTTAGCTCCTCCTTCAATGTCTCCAGCTTCTTCTGCAAAAGCCTGATGAGGGGAATGACCTGACTCAGGCTGGCAGTGTCTGAACTGACTTCACGTGTGGCAAGTTCAAAGGGCATCAGAACCTTGCACAACGTTGAAATCATTCTCCACTGCGCTTGAGACAGGTGCATTCCACCTCCTATATCGTGCTCAATTGTATAGGCTTGAATGGCCTTTTGCTGCTCCTCCAACCTCTGAAGCATATAGAGGGTTGAATTCCACCTCGTTACCACTTCTTGCTTCAGATGATGGCAGGGCAGGTTCAGTAGTTTTTGGTGGTGCTCCAGTCTTCTGTACGTGGTGCCTGTACGCCGAAAGTGTCCCGCAATTCTTCTGGCCACCGACAGCATCTCTTGCACGCCCCTGTCGTTTTTTAAAAAATTCTGCACCACCAAATTCAAGGTATGTGCAAAACATGGGACGTGCTGGAATTTGCCCATATTTAATGCACACACAATATTGCTGGCGTTGTCCGATGCCACAAATCCACAGGAGAGTCCAATTGGGGTAAGCCATTCCGCGATGATCTTCCTCAGTTGCCGTAAGAGGTTTTCAGCTGTGTGCGTATTCTGGAAACCGGTGATACAAAACGTAGCCTGCCTAGGAAAGAGTTGGCGTTTGCGAGATGCTGCTACTGGTGCCGCCGCTGCTGTTCTTGCGGCGGGAGTCCATACATCTACCCAGTGGGCTGTCACAGTCATATAGTCCTGACCCTGCCCTGCTCCACTTGTCCACATGTCCGTGGTTAAGTGGACATTGGGTACAACTGCATTTATTAGGACACTGGTGAGTCTTTTTCTGACGTCCGTGTACATTCTCGGTATCGCCTGCCTAGAGAAGTGGAACCTAGATGGTATTTGGTAACGGGGGCACACTGCCTCAATAAATTGTCTAGTTCCCTGTGAACTAACGGCGGATACCGGACGCACGTCTAACACCAACATAGTTGTCAAGGCCTCAGTTATCCGCTTTGCAGCAGGATGACTGCTGTGATATTTCATCTTCCTCGCAAAGGACTGTTGAACAGTCAATTGCTTACTGGAAGTAGTACAAGTGGGCTTACGACTTCCCCTCTGGGATGACCATCGACTCCCAGCAGCAACAACAGCAGCGCCAGCAGCAGTAGGCATTACACGCAAGGATGCATCGGAGGAATCCCAGGCAGGAGAGGACTCGTTAGAATTGCCAGTGACATGGCCTGCAGGACTATTGGCATTCCTGGGGAAGGAGGAAATTGACACTGAGGGAGTTGGTGGGGTGGTTTGCGTGAGCTTGGTTACAAGAGGAAGGGATTTACTGGTCAGTGGACTGCTTCCGCTGTCGCCCAAAGTTTTTGAACTTGTCACTGACTTATTATGAATGCGCTGCATGTGACGTATAAGGGAGGATGTTCCGAGGTGGTTAACGTCCTTACCCCTACTTATTACAGCTTGACAAAGGCAACACACGGCTTGACACCTGTTGTCCGCATTTCTGTTGAAATACTTCCACACCGAAGAGCTGATTTTTTTGGTATTTTCACCAGGCATGTCAGTGGCCATATTCCTCCCACGGACAACAGGTGTCTCTCCGGGTGCCTGACTTAAACAAACCACCTCACCATCAGAATCCTCCTGGTCAATTTCCTCCCCAGCGCCAGCAACACCCATATCCTCCTCATCCTGGTGTACTTCAACACTGACATCTTCAATCTGACTATCAGGAACTGGACTGCGGGTGCTCCTTCCAGCACTTGCAGGGGGCGTGCAAATGGTGGAAGGCGCATGCTCTTCACGTCCAGTGTTGGGAAGGTCAGGCATCGCAACCGACACAATTGGACTCTCCTTGTGGATTTGGGATTTCGAAGAACGCACAGTTCTTTGCGGTGCTTTTGCCAGCTTGAGTCTTTTCAGTTTTCTAGCGAGAGGCTGAGTGCTTCCATCCTCATGTGAAGCTGAACCACTAGCCATGAACATAGGCCAGGGCCTCAGCCGTTCCTTGCCACTCCGTGTGGTAAATGGCATATTGGCAAGTTTATGCTTCTCCTCCGACAATTTTATTTTAGGTTTTGGAGTCCTTTTTTTACTGATATTTGGTGTTTTGGATTTGACATGCTCTGTACTATGACATTGGGCATTGGCCTTGGCAGACGACGTTGCTGGCATTTCATCGTCTCGGCCATGACTAGTGGCAGCAGCTTCAGCACGAGGTGGAAGTGGATCTTGATCTTTCCCTAATTTTGGAACCTCAACATTTTTGTTCTCCATATTTTAATAGGCACAACTAAAAGGCACCTCAGGTAAACAATGGAGATGGATGGATACTAGTATACAATTATGGATGGACTGCCGAGTGCCGACACAGAGGTAGCTACAGCCGTGGACTACCGTACTGTACTGTGTCTGCTGCTAATATAGACTGGTTGATAATGAGATGTAGTATGTATAAAGAAGAAAGAAAAAAAAAACCACGGGTAGGTGGTATACAATTATGGATGGACTGCCGAGTGCCGACACAGAGGTAGCTACAGCCGTGGACTACCGTACTGTACTGTGTCTGCTGCTAATATAGACTGGATGATAATGAGATGTAGTATGTATAAAGAAGAAAGAAAAAAAAAACCACGGGTAGGTGGTATACAATTATGGATGGACTGCCGAGTGCCGACACAGAGGTAGCTACAGCCGTGGACTACCGTACTGTACTGTGTCTGCTGCTAATATAGACTGGATGATAATGAGATGTAGTATGTATAAAGAAGAAAAAAAAAAAACCACGGGTAGGACTAGGTGGTATACAATTATGGATGGACTGCCGAGTGCCGACACAGAGGTAGCTACAGCCGTGGACTACCGTACTGTACTGTGTCTGCTGCTAATATAGACTGGATGATAATGAGATGTAGTATGTATAAAGAAGAAAGAAAAAAAAAACACGGGTAGGTGGTATACAATTATGGATGGACTGTAGAGTGCCGACACAGAGGTAGCTACAGCCGTGGACTACCGTACTGTACTGTGTCTGCTGCTAATATAGACTGGTTGATAATGAGATGTAGTATGTATAAAGAAGAAAGAAAAAAAAAACCACGGGTAGGTGGTATACAATTATGGATGGACTGCCGAGTGCCGACACAGAGGTAGCTACAGCCGTGGACTACCGTACTGTACTGTGTCTGCTGCTAATATAGACTGGATGATAATGAGATGTAGTATGTATAAAGAAGAAAGAAAAAAAAACCACGGGTAGGTGGTATACAATTATGGATGGACTGCCGAGTGCCGACACAGAGGTAGCTACAGCCGTGGACTACCGTACTGTACTGTGTCTGCTGCTAATATAGACTGGATGATAATGAGATGTAGTATGTATAAAGAAGAAAGAAATAAAAACCACGGGTAGGTGGTATACAATTATGGATGGACTGCCGAGTGCCGACACAGAGGTAGCTACAGCCATGGACTACCGTACTGTACTGTGTCTGCTGCTAATATAGACTGGTTGATAATGAGATGTAGTATGTATAAAGAAGAAAGAAAAAAAAACCACGGGTAGGTGGTATACAATTATGGATGGACTGCCGAGTGCCGACACAGAGGTAGCTACAGCCGTGGACTACCGTACTGTACTGTGTCTGCTGCTAATATAGACTGGATGATAATGAGATGTAGTATGTATTAAGAAGAAAGAAAAAAAAACCACGGGTAGGTGGTATACAATTATGGATGGACTGCCGAGTGCCGACACAGAGGTAGCTACAGCCATGGACTACCGTACTGTACTGTGTCTGCTGCTAATATAGACTGGATGATAATGAGATGTAGTATGTATAAAGAAGAAAGAAAAAAAAACCACGGGTAGGTGGTATACAATTATGGATGGACTGCCGAGTGCCGACACAGAGGTAGCTACAGCCGTGGACTACCGTACTGTACTGTGTCTGCTGCTAATATAGACTGGTTGATAATGAGATGTAGTATGTATAAAGAAGAAAGAAAAAAAAAACACGGGTAGGTGGTATACAATTATGGATGGACTGCCGAGTGCCGACACAGAGGTAGCTACAGCCGTGGACTACCGTACTGTACTGTGTCTGCTGCTAATATAGACTGGATGATAATGAGATGTAGTATGTATAAAGAAGAAAGAAAGAAAAAACCACGGGTAGGTGGTATACAATTATGGATGGACTGCCGAGTGCCGACACAGAGGTAGCTACAGCCGTGGACTACCGTACTGTACTGTGTCTGCTGCTAATATAGACTGGATGATAATGAGATGTAGTATGTATAAAGAAGAAAGAAAAAAAAACCACGGGTAGGTGGTATACAATTATGGATGGACTGCCGAGTGCCGACACAGAGGTAGCTACAGCCATGGACTACCGTACTGTACTGTGTCTGCTGCTAATATAGACTGGTTGATAATGAGATGTAGTATGTATAAAGAAGAAAGAAAAAAAAACCACGGGTAGGTGGTATACAATTATGGATGGACTGCCGAGTGCCGACACAGAGGTAGCTACAGCCGTGGACTACCGTACTGTACTGTGTCTGCTGCTAATATAGACTGGATGATAATGAGATGTAGTATGTATTAAGAAGAAAGAAAAAAAAACCACGGGTAGGTGGTATACAATTATGGATGGACTGCCGAGTGCCGACACAGAGGTAGCTACAGCCGTGGACTACCGTACTGTACTGTGTCTGCTGCTAATATAGACTGGATGATAATGAGATGTAGTATGTATAAAGAAGAAAGAAAAAAAAACCACGGGTAGGTGGTATACAATTATGGATGGACTGCCGAGTGCCGACACAGAGGTAGCTACAGCCGTGGACTACCGTACTGTACTGTGTCTGCTGCTAATATAGACTGGTTGATAATGAGATGTAGTATGTATAAAGAAGAAAGAAAAAAAAAAACACGGGTAGGTGGTATACAATTATGGATGGACTGCCGAGTGCCGACACAGAGGTAGCTACAGCCGTGGACTACCGTACTGTACTGTGTCTGCTGCTAATATAGACTGGATGATAATGAGATGTAGTATGTATAAAGAAGAAAGAAAGAAAAAACCACGGGTAGGTGGTATACAATTATGGATGGACTGCCGAGTGCCGACACAGAGGTAGCTACAGCCGTGGACTACCGTACTGTACTGTGTCTGCTGCTAATATAGACTGGATGATAATGAGATGTAGTATGTATAAAGAAGAAAGAAAAAAAAACCACGGGTAGGTGGTATACAATTATGGATGGACTGCCGAGTGCCGACACAGAGGTAGCTACAGCCGTGAACTACCGTACTGTGTCTGCTGCTAATATAGACTGGTTGATAATGAGATGTAGTATGTATAAAGAAGAAAGAAAAAAAAAACCACGGGTAGGTGGTATACAATTATGGATGGACTGCCGAGTGCCGACACAGAGGTAGCTACAGCCGTGGACTACCGTACTGTACTGTGTCTGCTGCTAATATAGACTGGTTGATAATGAGATGTAGTATGTATAAAGAAGAAAGAAAAAAAAAAACCACGGGTAGGTGGTATACAATTATGGATGGACTGCCGAGTGCCGACACAGAGATAGCTACAGCCGTGGACTACCGTACTGTACTGTGTATGCTGCTAATATAGACTGGATGATAATGAGATGTAGTATGTATAAAGAAGAAAGAAAAAAAAACCACGGGTAGGTGGTATACAATTATGGATGGACTGCCGAGTGCCGACACAGAGGTAGCTACAGCCGTGGACTACCGTACTGTACTGTGTCTGCTGCTAATATAGACTGGATGATAATGAGCTGTAGTATGTATAAAGAAGAAAGAAAAAAAAAACACGGGTAGGTGGTATACAATTATGGATGGACTGCCGAGTGCCGACACAGAGGTAGCTACAGCCGTGGACTACCGTACTGTACTGTGTCTGCTGCTAATATAGACTGGATGATAATGAGATGTAGTATGTATAAAGAAGAAAGAAAAAAAAACCACGGGTAGGTGGTATACAATTATGGATGGACTGCCGAGTGCCGACACAGAGGTAGCTACAGCCGTGAACTACCGTACTGTGTCTGCTGCTAGTATAGACTGGATGATAAATAATGATATAAAAAATATATATATATCACTACTGCAGCCGGACAGGTATATATTATATAATGACGGACCTGCTGGACACTGTCTGTCAGCAGAATGAGTTTTTTAATTTTTATAGAATAAAAAAACACCACACAAGTCACACGACGAGTGTACTTTTTCAGGCAGACATTCAATCACAATATACTATACTGTTGGTCAGTGTGGTCAGGTCACTGGTCACAGTGGTCAGTGGTCAGTCACACTGGCAGTGGCACTCTGGCAGCAAAAGTGTGCACTGTTTAATATGTACTCCTGGCTCCTGCTATAACCTATAACTGCTCCCCAGTCTCCCCCACAATTAAGCTGTGTGAGCACAGTCAGATATTATACATAGATGATGCAGCACACTGGGCTGAGCACAGATATGGTATGTGAGTGTGACTGAGTCACTGTGTATCGTTTTTTTCAGGCAGAGAACAAGAACAGAACGGATTATTAAATAATAATAAATTATAAAACTGCACTGGTGGTCAGGTCACTGGTCATCAGTCACTAGTATAACTCCTCCTAAGCTCCAGTAAGTAAATGAAGTGTCTCACTCTCACTCTCCTATCTATTTTAATTTCTAAACGGAGAGGACGCCAGCCACGTCCTCTCCCTATCAATCTCAATGCACGTGTGAAAATGCCCGCGACGCGCGGCTCCTTATATAGAATCCGAGTCTCGCGATAGAATCCGAGCCTCGCGAGAATCCGACAGCGTGATGATGACGTTCGGGCGCGCTCG
Source organism: Pseudophryne corroboree (assembly GCF_028390025.1). Classification (NCBI taxonomy): domain Eukaryota; kingdom Metazoa; phylum Chordata; class Amphibia; order Anura; family Myobatrachidae; genus Pseudophryne; species Pseudophryne corroboree. The sequence continues at coordinate 624,982,137 of NC_086447.1, read as the reverse complement.
GGTTAACCGAGCAAGGCGGGAAGATCCGAGTCGCTCGGACCCGTGTAAAAAAACATGAAGTTCGGGCGGGTTCGGATTCAGAGAAACCGAACCCGCTCATCTCTAGTTTTTACTAGATATATTTATTTCAGTTGTTATATATGGACTGATATATCCTAAAATAAAACTTTTATAATTTAATCATAATGGTGTCATTCATTTAAACATAAAACATTTTAAAATTTAAAAAAATTTATTTTGTGTGATATGCACAACAGGGGTGTGGCCTGCACCTGACCCTCTCTACAGTCCTCTGTGCCCTGTGTTTTGCTCAACACAGCTGCAATATTCATTTTTAGAAAAATGCAAATTCTGAGGCCTTTTCTAGTTGATATTAAGGGCACATTTGCACCCTTATTTACAAGAAGAATTGTCCTAAAAAAATAGTTTAGTCCTCCATTTCTTTCAATGGTTACATTAACAGTACTTCACAGGTAATCAATCACAATCACCTGCATCTTGTGAACTGTGGTAGCACAGCTGCCAGTTATTCTCTTACTCAGTAGTGAGCTCTCTTGAATGTACAGTTGATTGGATTACCTATTTGGCAGTAGCTGGTGGTTGGTTTTAGACTAGTCTGGGCAGGTACTTGCACTTTCCACTTATCAACACTGGGATATCAAGGGATTGCTGCTGTTATGCCCCAGATGCCATATGCATTCAACTGAGCAAAAGTAAGCAGAATGTAAAAACTGGCTAAGTCTAATTTATTACTGCATCAGACCCTCCAACATGACCCGCCCCACTAGGTACAAAATGCTCTGTTTCTGGACTTCCCTCTTAATTTATTATTGCAATCACCTGTGAAGAAACAGCTTTCTTATCATTTAACTAGTTCAACACAGGTGATGGAAATCATACATTAAGAGGGAAGTCCAGGAACAGAGCATTTTGTACCTAGTGGGGCGGGTCATGTTGGAGGGTATGCTGCATAGTATCTTGTGCCTGCACCCTTTACTTTTCTATTTGAGCCATCTTGGTATGTGATTCACACAATCAAATACATCTATTTATTAATTGTTAATGACACATCTATTATTGCTCTCTGCCAACTGAGACAAAAGGAATTTTATTGAATTTCATACCACTCTCATCTCTTTGGTTTGAAGATTTCTTCTTTTCCAATGGAGTCCAAGGATTTTGCCAGTCTTGATTTGCTAGGTGTGTTCCCCAACCTGTGGCACTAGCATCAGTTGTCAACACTAGATAATGGGTTTCTGTTAAGGACATTTGCTTAAACTGAGAGGGGTCTATTTACTAAGCCTTGGATGGAGATAAAGTTGCTGGAGATAAAGCACCAGCCAATCGGCTCCTGTTATGCCACAGGTAGTGGGGCAGATGTATTAACCTGGAGAAGGCATAAGGAAGTGATAAACCAGTGATATGTGCAAGGTGATAAAGGCACCAGCCAATCAGCTCCAATATGTAAATTAACAGTTAGGTTCTGATTGGCTGGTGCCATGAGGCACTATAGATAGATATATATATATATATATATATATATATATATATAATGTGCGTGTGTACAAGGAGTTGGTTAGAGTTTTCTGTGTTTTCCCTGTCAGAAATCTGCCCATGTTAGCAATGTTGGTGGGTGTTTAGTACACGTGTGTCGACATGTGTGAGTGATCTACCACAAACAGATATGGGTATCCCTCTGTCAGCATTGCCGACTCCAGATGGTACTTGATTCATAAGATTAAGTGTCAGCATGTCAGTAGTGGTAAGCTTTGCCAAAGTAAGCACTGTTTGGGGAACACAGAAGTATGTGGGTGACCCTGTCGGCACCAACTATTATAGCTGGGTGTAAAAATATATAAAAAACCTATACCTGTTGGTGTATATATGTATGGTACGTTTGCAGTGAGCTGTAACTCGAGCACAGGCGTGATAGTTTTTGTGGGGTCGTCCTAGTGAAATTAGGTATATGTTTCCCTCAGATCCCTCGGAGTCACAAAAATGTTATTTTGCCCAGTTACTACTCCCTGTTGTCGACACGAATACTATGTTCTATGTCGGCCATAATGTTTCCTGATTAGATCCACAACATTGGCATTCACTACATGTTAATACACATTCAGAACACATAAATGACCCTGATGTTCCTGACAGATTTTATATATATATATATATATATATATATATGAGATGTATATATAGATATATGTGTATATATGTGTATTTAAATGTGTACCTTTATATTACAATTTATTATGAATGCTGAAGTAAAGTTATTCCTTCTCATGTGCTGGTCGCTCTGTTGATGAAGCTCTAGGTCAGCCATGACAAGAGGAGTCTCCTCACGAGGAGTCCGAGTGTTTATTCTTCTCCTGCCGTGGATAGAATAAAGTGAATGTCTACCCCTGGTCTACACGGGGCCCTATCACCAAGGATCGCATACAGGTAGCTAAGTTGTAATTTTAATTATATGCTTTGATGATATTTGCATTACATATGCATGGGGGTGTGCTTGTATTCAGAGATGGTCGGTTACCTTGTTATCCAATATAATTACCCTGGGGAGAAATGGGATATTCCTTGGGTCTTATCTAGAACATTGCAGCTTGCTGCCGTGCGACTACAAGAGGTATGCACTGACTCCGAGAAATACAGGAGTATCTTCCCTAGGAAGGGATAATCTGTTTTGGGGATGACTTGGTTAAGTGGATCTCGGCAGATACCACTGGTAAGTCTACCTTCTTGTGTTATGTTCTATCACAACGGTTGGTGACGCATTTTTTGGGGGATGCAGTCATTTTGACCGGTTGGATACCGTTTTATTCCCCTTCTTTGTAGGTAGAGGGAGGTGAAAAGGTAAGAGGTCTGCAGCCTTTTTAACTTCGCGGAACCTGATGTCGTCCTCTGTTTCTACCACATCCACCGCAGGTCGCTGGATCTCTCTTGCTGGAGCCCACACCAGGGGGAACTCGTCTAATACTCTTCAGTCAGTCCTGGAATGGACTTGACACAGTGAGTTAAGAATAGAGTTCAAAGGGGGACATACTCGAGTTTTCCAAATGATTCCCCTTACTGAGTTTTTAAATAGCTCTTACCGATTCTCCTCTGGAAAGGTAGTATGCGACACCATACAAGAGTTGGGTCAGGATCGGCCTTTGTCCTGCTGTCCCTGTCAAAAAAAAATAAAAAAAAATAAAAGCTTTTTCGTGCTTCTGAGCCCGGACAGCTCGATCAGAACAATCCCAAAAAAGTTTTTCTACTCAAGTAGTTGAAATACAAGATGGAATCTCTCAGGGCAGGGATTTCCAACCTGTAAAAGAAGAAAGAGGGTTTAAATGCGGTGTCATCCGCATTAGGCTTACCTTTTTTTGCTATTCAGGATTGTCATTGCCATTTCACCAGGGTGATGGTGGTAGGATGGTTTCCTTCTATAGTAAGAGCCATTATTTTTCTGTACTGGGACGCTCTCCTGTCTGCGGCGAGGTCAAGAAACAAATGGTACAAATCGTTGTTTCTCTCTGACAGTTCTTCAACACAAAGAATCGCTGTTGATCCCAACGACGCAGAAGTCGGAGTTGGGAATAAGTTTAGATACTGATCAGTTAAGAGTTTGTGACTCTATTATAAAGCTCAATCATTAAGCCTCTAGATATATAATTCATATAAGTTTTGGAATCAGCCATTATGTGGGAATCAAGTTACTAAAATCCCACAAAATCCATTGAGAATTGTACTTATGCGGGATTGGACATCTCCAATAGACTAATGCGTATCTGAAAGTTATCTATTAAGCGTTTAGGGAATTGGATTTGGAATATGTCTTATTAACCTTTTTAATATATGCTGCAGCATTCTTTACATATAATAAAAATAATAAACAATTTTTTTTTTTAATTCTAAGGATTAAGTGTATAATGTGATATATCAATACTGTTTGGGATAATTGATAGGTACAGCGCTCTTGGTGTTTGCAGGGGATTTATCCCTTGCAAAGTGTTTTTTTTTTGGATTAAGAGCTATTTACAATGGAACATCTTCTTCGTGTTCTACCTGTCTTAATTCTGTCGGACGACTAAACAGCAGTGGCGTAAGTAAGCCACTAGGGCAGAATGAGGAGAAAAGCGGAAATGGTAGAAGCCACAAAAATTTCTGATGAGCGGAAAGGCATGTAAACGCTCTATTAGAGGTCATTGTTTTTTCCGGGTGAAGACAACGGAGAAATAGGCTTCCTCAACAGACATGATCTCCATCCAGGAGAGTGGGGTCTTCATCAAGATGTTCACAGAAGTGACAAGTCTTTGGGGAATTCCTCGATTAGACGTGAGGGCGTTTCTCCTCAACAAGAAACTTCAGAGATATTGTTCCAGGTCAAGGGACACTCAAGCTATAGCAGTGGACCCCCTCGTGACACCTTGGGTGTTTTTAGTCGGTCTACAGTATGTGTTCCCTGCACTTTCACTCTTTCCGAAGGTGATAACCGTAAGAAAAAAAAGGTTCAGGCGATCCTCTTTGTTCTGGTCTAGCCAAGGAGTGCTTGGTATCCAGATCTTCAAGACTTACTCATAGAAGATCCCTGGCCTCTTCCTCTAAGAGAGGTCCTGTTACAGCAAGGACAGGGCATGTACCAAGATTTACCGGGGCTGCGTTTGACGGCTTGGCGGTTGAACGCCATATCCTAGCCCAAAAGGGTATTGCCGGTGAAGTAATTTCCACATTGCTTCAGGCTAGGAAAGAAGTAACGGTGAAGCTTTACCACCGTATTTGGAGGAAGTATGTGTCTTGGTGTGTATTCAAGAAGGCTCCTACGGAAGAGTTTCAGCTGGGTCGTTTTCTCCATTTTTTGCAAGCAGGTGGGGATGCAGGCTCCATTAAAGTGCAGGTTTCGGCCTTATCAATTTTCTTTAAAAAAAGAATGGGCCACCTTTCCAGAAGTTCAGACTTTCGTGAAAGTAGTGCTGCACATCCAACCTCCATTTGTGCCCCAGTGGTACCATGGGACCTTAATGTGGTGTTGCAGTTTCTTATGTCACACTGGTTGGAACCTTTACGAAAGGTAAAAATTTCTCACTTGGAAAGTTGTCATGCTATTGGCACTGGCGTCTGCAAGGCGGGTGTCGGAATTGGCGGCTTTGTCTCACAAGAGCCCTCTTTGATCTTCCTTGTGGCTAGAGCAGAGTTGAGAAATTGGCAACAATTTCTGCCTAAAGTGGTTTCTGCGTTTCACAAGAACCAGCCTGTTGTGGTGCCTGGGGCTACTTAAGCCTTGGCTGATTCGAAGTCTCTTGATGTAGTCAGAGCTTTGAATATTTATGTCGCCAGAACGGCTCAGTTTGGGGATACAGATGCTCTGTTTATCCTGTATGCTCCCAACAATAGTGGGGCCCCTGCTTCTAAGCAGACTGTTACACGTTGGATCTGTGATACGATTCGGCATGCTCATTCTACGGCTGGCTGGCCGGTACCGAAGTCAGGGAAGGCCAATTCTACCAGGAAGGTGGGCTCTTCTTGGGGCAGATGCCAGAGGAATCTCAGCGTTTTCAACTTTGCCGAGTGGCTACTTGGTCGGGTTCAAACACTTTTCCTAAGTTCTACAAGTTTGATACCCTGGCTGGTGAGGACCTCAGGTTTACTCAATCGGTGCTGCAGAGTTGTCCGCACTCTCCCGCCCGGTCTGGAGCTTTGGTATAAACCCCATGGTCCTTTTGGAACCCCAGAATCCTCTAGGACGTATGAGAAAATAGGATTTTAATACCTACCGGTAAATCCTTTTCTCTTATTCCGTAGAGGATGCTGGGCGCTCGTCCCAGTGCGTACTGTATCTGCAGCTATTGGTTGTCGTTACACTCATGTGGTGTTTCTTTGCAGTCAAGTCTGTTGCTGCGGTTATTCATGCCATGACATGCGATATGTGATTATCAGTCATGATACACACAGGTTGTGTTACGTTTTCGGTCAGCATATGGCTGTATGTTTTTTCCATGCCATCAGCTGGTGTTCTATTGAATGCCACGTTCTGCGGCATGTTCGAGGTGTGAGCTGGTATGACACTCACCGTGTTTAAACAATAAATTCTTTCCTCGAAATGTCCGTCTCCCTGGGCACAGTTTTCTAACTGAAGTCTGGAGGAGGGGCATAGAGGGAGGAGCCAGTTCACACCCATTCAAAGTCTTATAGTGTGCCCATGTCTCCTGTGGATCCCGTCTATACCCCATGGTCATTTTGGAACCCCAGCATCCTCTACGGACTAAGAGAAAAGGATTGACCGGTAGGTATTAAAATCCTATTATGTCATGCCATATCATTTGAAAAATTGAATGTGCATAATCTGTAATTGTGCAGATATTTGATTAGATAATTATTGTACATTTTTGGGTTGATCTTGGTTACATTCCAGTTTGCAGTGTATATTTTTGTGTAGTCTGCAAGTATTCAGCTTCCTCTTGTTTTCCAAATTTGTTGTGGTAGTTTTGATTTGCTAGATGTGCTCCCCAATCTGTTGCACTAGCGTCCGTTTTCATCTGTAGTTAATGGGGTACTGTTATACCCCTTTTACACTCGCACTCCCGGGTCACTCCCGGGATGCTTCCCGGGATGCGTCCCAGGATGCCTTCCTGGGACTGACCCCTTTCACACTGCACTAAGACCTGGGATCGACCCGGGACAGCCCCATTTACACGGATCCCGGGTTATCCCTGCAAATGCATATGTATGTCATTAGAAATGGCCTTTTCTGGCTCACATAGATAAGGTCACACTAGTCAACAAAGGGAGGGGTGGTGCCTGCTCATACCATTGCTGCAGTCATGGCCGACGGAGTACCAGTGTGTATGCCTGAGCTCATGATTCTTTCTGCTTTGCAGATGTTTCATACAGCCACTGACAGCATGATGCAGCTTGTCACACCGTGCAGTATACTGCACATATATTTTATGAGGAGGAGGAGGGTGCAATTTATGCTGGATAGGGCTACTAGTCGCCGCCAATATTTGCGCAGGAGGAGAGCCCTCATATCATCCAGGATGAGTACCATCCTGAGCGTGAGTATGGGCTCTAATCGCTCATTTTGGTCCAGAGATCGCCGGCACGGAGAAGCCTTTATGAGGACCGTGGAAGCTTACCAGGATGAGGAGTGGATGGCTAACTTCCGTGTGTCTCGTGCAACCTTTAACTACATCCTGGAATTACTTACCCCAGCAGTTGACATGCAGACCACCAGGCTTAGGAGACCCATCGAGGCACGCAGGAGATTAGCTATTGCATTGTGGTGGTATGCTACCCCAGGAGAGTACCGCTCAGTCTCATGCTTGTTCGGTGTTGCGATCTCCACCTGCTGTGTCATAGTCCACCAGGTGACTAAAGCAATTGTATCTACCTTATACAAGCGCTTCATATCTCTACCACAAGGACAGCGCTTACAGGATACCATCAAAGGATTTGTGAAGCGAGGCTATCCGCAGTGTGGAGGAGCGATTGACGGGACACACATCCCCATTATTGCCCCACGTGACAACCATGCTGACTATTTTAATAGGAAGGGCTGGCACTCCATCATATTACAGGCTGTTGTGGACCACAAATATTGGTAAGTGTTTATTTTTGGGGTGGTGGGATGAGTTGCATGTGTGAGTTTTACATTCTAACTTTTTTACATTTTACTGTTCTTTAGTTTCCTAGATGTGTTTATTGGCTGGCCAGGCCGATCTCATGACTCCCGAGTTCTTGCCAATTCTGACCTGTACAACATCGTAGAGGAGAAGCAGGGAGGCTGGCTGTACCCCAAAGAGTGTGCAAAGATTGTGAATGGGGTGGAGATCCCTGTCCACATCATCGGGGATGCTGCATACCCTTTACGCCCCTGGATTATGAAAGGCTACACCCAACAGATCCAGTTAACCTCAGAGCAACAAACCTATACTCACACCCTGAGTTCAGCAAGGATGGTGGTTGAGAACGCCTTTGGCAGGTTAAAAGGAAGATGGCGTTGTTTGATGAAGCGCAATGATGTGGACCTAAAGAATATGCCTAATGTAGTAGCTGCGTGCTGTATACTGCACAACATCTGTGAACTGAAAAATGAGCTATTCCTTCCTGAGTGGACTGTGCAGGACCCTGAGGTTATGAACCCACATGAGGAAGGTGCTTTGTTTGGGACTGCCTCAAACTCCGCTGCAGAACAAATACGCCACACTATTACGTCCAACCTTGCAGCACTGGTACAATAGTGTTTAAGAATCAGCACAACATGTTTGGTGAATTACATTTTTTTTATTTTGTATTCCACCTTTGATCTTTGGTTTCAATATTTATGATTTTCCAAAAAAAACACATTGCCACAAACTTTGTATATATGCAGAAACAATGTAAAAAACACTTCGTTCTGGTGATCGTAATGTGATTGACAGGAAGTGGGTATTTCTGGGCGGAAACAGGCCGTTTTATGGGTGTGTGCGAAAAAACGCTACAGTTTCTGGGAAAAACGCGGGAGTGGCTGGAGAAACGGAGGAGTGTCTGGGTGAACGCTGAGTGTGTTTGTGACGTCAAACCAGGAACGACAAGCACTGAACTGATCGCAGTTGCCGAGTAAGTCTGGAGCTACTCAGAAACTGCTAAGAAGTGTCTATTCGCAATTCTGCTAATCTTTCGTTCGCAATTTTGATAAGCTAAGATTCACTCCCAGTAGGCGGCGGCTTAGCGTGTGCAAAGCTGCTAAAAGCAGCTTGCGAGCGAACAACTCGGAATGACCACCAATGTCCGCACAGGAGGATGCAAGGCTCGACAGGTTTCTAGAGGCAGAACGCCAAATGCATGATGCATTTCTTTCCCAAGTCATGACAATGCAGGGACGCATGAGTAGAGAGCAGTATGACCGCCACAGGGAATTGCACCAAATGAACATGGCGTTCTATGAGCGTATGACCAATACCTCAAGAGCACCAATCCAACACCACAACTCACAATACCCTGAGCAGGGTTTTTCATCATTTAATCCTGGCCCATACTATGCCCCAAATACTGCACCATCTAGTGCGCAAAGCACAGAGTTTACTGTATTGCGCAATTTGCCGTGAAACACAGTGAATTTCTTATTGTTGTTATTTGTTGTTAAATAACCACAGTGTGGTCAGTGTTTATGCACAACTGTTTGTGCCTTCTTTAATTTTTTTTCTATGTTCTGTTTTGTATAGTGTCTACATTAAAGCACTTTTTATTTATTTTTTACACAGTAATAATATACTGCAGGGACACTGTGGTTTATGGTGTTGTATCTACAAGCCTACCAGTGTTTTTTTTTTTTTTATGCCAATCAAAACTTGATTGCAAATCTATGCATAACATTCCCATTTGTGCGTAACAGTAGACCATGTTTTCAGTGTTTTCTACATTGTTTCTGCATATATACAAAGTTTGTGGCAATGTGTTTTTTTTGGAAAAAAAGGCTTCTCCGTGCCGGCGATCTCTGGACCAAAATGAGCGGTTAGGGCCCATACTCACGCTCAGGATGGTATTCATCCTGGATGATATGAGGGCTCTCCTCCTGCGCAAATATTGGCGGCGACTAGTAGCCCTATCCAGCATAAATTGTGCCCTCCTCCTCCTCATAAAATATATGTGCAGTATACTGCACAGTGTGACAAGCTGCATCATGCTGTCAGTGGCTGTATGAAACATCTGCAAAGCAGAAAGAATCATGAGCTCAGGCATACACACTGGTACTCCGTCGGCCATGACTGCAGCAATGGTGTGAGCAGGCACCACCCCTCCCTTTGTTGACTAGTGTGACCTCATCTATGTGAGCCAGAAAAGGCCATTTCTAATGACATACATATGCATTTGCAGGGATATCCCGGGATCAGTGTAAATGGGGCTGTCCCGGGTCGATCCCAGGTCTTAGTGCAGTGTGAAAGGGGTCAGTCCCGGGAAGGCATCCTGGGACGCATCCCGGGAAACATCCCGGGAGTGACCCGGGAGTGCGAGTGCAAAAGGGGTATAAAAGGGGTATTAGTGACATTGCTCTGAGGCCTAGATATGGATTTAGTCTTGTTGTGTTGCTTCTAAATCAACATGATTTGAATCTTGAGGTAGTATCTGACCTTTCTGTAGGAGGCATTGAAGTTGCACAATGGCCATGTTTGAATTGTGCATTTGGCCAGTTGAGTCTTTAAAAGTTATTGCAGAATTTGTGAGAAACTTTTTTTTCCTCAATAATACTTAAGGAAGAGTGGGAGGAACTTTGTTAGCAGTTGGGCAAAACCATGTGCACTGCAGAGGGGGGCAGATATAACATTTGCAGATTGAGTTAGATTTGGGTGGGTTATATTGTTTCTGTGCAGGGTAAATACTGGCTGCTTTATTTGTACACTGCAATTTAGATTTCAGTTTGAACACACCACACCCAAAACTAACTCTCTCTGTACATATTATATCTGCCCCCCCCCCCCTGCAGTGCACATGGTTTTGCCCAACTGCTAACAAAGTTCTTGCTGCGATCAACTCAGAATTACCCCCATTGTGTGCACTTTGGGAAGGATATGTTACAGAATGATTTAGGTGTCATTATGATGTATGTATGCTAGATTTCTATATATCATGAGGTTGTTGTTTTTTTGGAATGTGTGTCTGAATCATTGAAATTGAAGTCTAATGGGGGACATCAATTATCCATGATAGATTACAGTGGACTGATTGAACTCCCAGGGTTATTAAATTAACTCCAAAGCCAATAGTCATCAGTGATTTATTGGAGGAAAAAAAATCCTGGTTGGTTGGGGGATAAGTTAATGCATGATTCAGAAAAAAATCTATTTATTGTCTGCCTTAACACCCAATAACCTGTGTTAAATTATGTTAAAACAATGTTTTTTTAACGGGCATTAACTAGGCTATTGGGAGATGTAGGGATTCTAATTAAATAGGGGACTGTAGGGGGCAACACACAGAGAACAGGGGACCTTAAGGGGGTGACACACAGAGTGTAGTGACTACAGTGGGGTCAGCAACACGTAATGTGCAGAGGACTGTAGGGGGGCATCAGGCAGTGAGCAGGAGACTGTACGGGGTGACTTGCAGGGCACAGGAGAATGTAGGGGAGGTTAGATGCAGGAGACAATAAGGGGGTATACACAGAGATCAAGGGACCTTAAGGGGATAGCACATAGGGTAAAGGTGACTGGGGGGAGCAACCTCGTGCAGGTGAATGTAGGGAGGGCTGCACGTGACTGTAGGGGGGCTACAACCAGGCTGCAGGTGACTGTAGGGAGGCTACACTAAGGCTGCAGGTGACTATAGGGGGGCTACGAGCAGTAGAACGAGAAACTGCCGCTGCTTATTTCCACTTGCATCTAAGGATCTAGGTATGGACTATTAAAGAATTCTCCTGACCTCAAAATAGCTTATTGGGACCATACTGCATATATCATATTTGGAATACCCGGTGGACTACACACAAACAGTTTGCTTTCTGAGGATTTAAAGTGTATTCAGATCAAATCATCACCACGGGTAATACCAGCTGATCTACAGTATTTGGTACCCCATTGGGAGTATATGCTATTTGTCCGAGATCCATCTGTTTAATTATAATTTGGGCAGTTATATGAAAAAACTTTTGCTTCTCAGTATTATAAATACATATTATATATTTTTAAAGCAACAGTGACCCATTAGGGTCAACTTTTTATGATTAATTTATATTGTTATATATTAAATAAATTGTTATATTTTTACTTATCCATCCATTTTTTATTATTGGAGACACATCATAGTGCCAGTTACTCTACACCTACATATTTCATAGTAGTGGGACTGACAATCCCTTTACTGGCAGGTTTGACAGCACATCTGGGATATCTATCTAAAAACCCAGTGGGGCTACAACCAGGCTGCAGGTGACTGTATGGGGCCACACTCAGGCGGCATGTGACTGTAGTGGGGGCTACACATGGGCTGCAGGTGACTGTAGGGGGACCAACACACAGCACAGGGGACTGTACTGGACAGAGCACCACACAAGTCACAGGGGAGGATATGTGCATGTGACTGCAGGGGGTGGGGCTACACATGGTGCCGTGCACTGTAGGGGGTGTAATACATGATGTAGAAGACAGTAGGGGGGTGACACATAGGATGAAGCAGACTATAGGGGGTGACACACAGGGGACCTTAAGGGGATAATGCACAGGGTGTAGTGACTGTAGTGGGGTCAACATGCAGAGTGCAGGGAACTGTGAGAGGAAGCTACACACAGGGCACAGAAGACTATAGTGGGTGTGACACACAGGGTGCAGGGGACTGTAGGGGGTGACACATGGTGCAGAAGACTATATAGGTGGTGATATGCAGGGTCTCTGGGGGGTGCGACATGCAGGAAACTGTGATTTTTTTTAGTCTAATTCCATGTTTATCTCCTGCATCCTGCATTACCTACAGTCCTCTACACATTATATGTTGCTGCCCCCCACTACAGTCACTGCACCCTGTGTGTCACCCCCTTAAGGTCCCCTTTTCCCTGTGTGTTGCCCCAATACAGTCCCGTATTTAATTCGAATCCCAACTTCTCCCAATAGCCTAGGTAATGCCCGTTAAAACACTGTATTAATTAAAATTTTACACAGGTAATTGTGAGTTAACACAGAAAATAAATGGAATTTAGACATAGGTGAAATTGCAGTGGAAAATTGCAAGAAAACAGCCATAATTTCGCTCCTGATGGTTTCCTCATGGGTAATTGAAAACTCCCCATACTCTACTTCATATTAACTATAAAGTATTTTCTCAAAAGTTTCAGGGATTCTTTTGAATGTTTTCCATTTAGGATACCTCAACAAAAATTTGGACTTTTTATAAAAAGGTATATGCATTTGTAATGGTTTTTATTTATATCAATTAATATTTTGTGCATTATTTTTTTTTTTCAAAAATGTTCTGCTTTATGTGAAATGTATATCAATTTGGTGGTTAGAGTACTTGAAGTACAGTCTAATAAAATGGTTGCTTACATGATAATTCAGAAGGAAATATAGCATTTCATAGTGAATTTAAGGACCTTTAGGAACAGTGTTTAAAAATAGCACTAGTAAAGAAAATAAAAAAAGTTAACACCTTTTTTTTTAAAGAAAAACTAATGAAGTATAATGAACAGTATAATTTGATACTTCAGTCTGTTTTACAGGCATTAGATTGTGCAAATTTAAAGTCTTGAATTAAAATTAAAAAAATTCTATGATGGTGGATATCTATAGACATTTTTAATAATATTGAAATTTTAAAGTTTCATATTTCAGTAGCATGTGAAGTAGTTATTTGACATTACAATTCAACCTCTGAGAATATAAGTGATTGGTTTTACTAAGTGCAACTACTGTAAGTGAAAAAAACCCAAACTTTAAGAACTAAAGTCTTGTAAGTTATTGTTTGTATTCTTATTTAAAGACAGTAGAATGAAATAGATTTGAATAATTTTAAAGGAATATTCAAGCACTTTACATTTATTAAATTTTCAAATTGTGCAGTACAATATGAAGACAAAAGCATAAAAAATTGGATTTATATGTTGATATTTTACATGTTTTTTTTTTTTTAAGGCACCAAAGTATTTTGACCTAAGTTAAAAGTATTAACAATTCTGTTTGGTAAATAAACATTTCTCATACGTCATAGAGGATGCTGGGGTCCACTTCAGTACCATGGGGTATAGACGGTTCCACAGGAGCCATGGGCACTTTAAGACTTTTCAAGGGTGTGAACTGGCTCCTCCCTCTATGCCCCTCCTCCAGACCTCAGTTTTAGAAATGTGCCCAGGCAGACTGGGTGCACTCTAGGAGAGCTCTACTGAGCTTCTCTGAAAAGACTTATGTTAGGTTTTTTGTTTTCAGGGAGAACTGCTGGCAACAGTCTCCCTGCTTCGTGGGACTGAGGGGGCAGAAGTAGGAACCAACTTCCTGAAGAGTTTCATGGCTCTGCTTCTGGCTGACAGGACACCATTAGATCCTGAAGGGTGCTGAACGCTAGCCGTGTCTAGATGCTCACTCCCACAGCATGCTGTCACCCCCCTCACAGAGCCAGAAGTCAGAAGACAGGTGAGTAGAAGACAGATCTTCTATCAAGAAAAGTGACGGCTGAGGTACAGCGCGGCTGGCGGGAGTGCAGTGCGCCATTGCCGCCCACACACACAGGCACTGCAGGGTGCAGAGCGCGGGGGGGGGCACCCTGGGCAGCAAAAACACCTCTATAAACTGGCAAAAAGGGGGCATAAGATGCCCAGGCACAGCCCTACCCCCACCAGTATAAATATTATGAAAAGTTTCTGAGGAAAAAAGGGCGGAGCTTCTTCCTCAGGCAGCCAGCACACTGCCCAGTGCCATTTTCTCTCTCCTCAGGCTGCAGAGACATCGCTTGTCCTCCTTCACTTCTGACTACAAGTATCAGGGTGCAAAATAGGCGGGGGGGGGGGGGGCACAAGCAAACTTGATGCTTTACAAGTGTGTTTTACTGTGTAAAAAGCGTTACATGTCAGTGGGCATTCTGTGTTCACAGGCATTAGATACTGGCACTGGGGTTGTGAACTGGCTGCTCCTAAACTGTGTCCCTCTGACAGATTTTACTGTGGGTCTGTCCCCTATAAGTTCCAGTATGTCTGTGTGTGTGTTGTACACATGTGTAAGACATGTCAGATGCAGGGAGTTCCTCCCCAGAGGAAACCATTTTAGGGACACAGAAGTGTAATGTGGTGGCGCTGCCGGCACACCAAGAGCCTGCATGGGTGAAAAAAATACGTGATAGTATGCATCATATCAATAGGAGATTAGATAAGTCTGAATCTCATGCTGAGTGCTGGAGAAAATCTGTGGAGGATGTGATTTTTCAGGGCTCTGTTCTTCCATCTGCAGGCAACCCCCCTGGGTCACATAAGTCCATTTGTGAATATTGTGAATACTGATACTGACACGGACACTGATTCTTGTGTTGACGATAATGACTCCAGAGAAATAGATCATAAATTGGCAAAAAATATACAATATATGATTGTGACTATAAGGGAAGTTCTGGAAGTCACGGAAGCCACTCCTGTACCTCAGGAGAAGGTTTATTTCTGTAAAGAAATTAAATCTAAGGTCACTGTCACTCCTTCCCACGAGCTTAATACACTCTTTGAAGGAATGTGAGTGAATCCCGAAAATAAATTTCGTATTCCCAAGTAGAGATGAGCGGGTTCGGTTTCTTTGAATCCGAACCCGCACGAACTTCACTTTTTTTTTCACGGGTCCGAGCGACTCGGATCTTCCCGCCTTGCTCGGTTAACCCGAGCGCGCCCGAACGTCATCATGACGCTGTCGGATTCTCGCGAGACTCGGATTCTATATAAGGAGCCGCGCGTCGCCGCCATTTTCACACGTGCATTGAGATTGATAGGGAGAGGACGTGGCTGGCGTCCTCTCCATTTAGATTAGATTTAGAAGAGAGAGAGAGAGAGAGATTGCTGTGATACTGTAGATTAGAAGAGAGTGCAGAGTGCAGACAGAGTTTAGTGACTGACGACCACAGTGACCAGTGACCACCAGAGACAGTGCAGTTGTTTGTTTTATTTAATATATCCGTTCTCTGCCTGAAAAAAACGATACACAGTCACACAGTGACTCAGTCTGTGTGCACTGCTCAGCCCAGTGTGCTGCACATCAATGTATTGTATATAAAGCTTATAATTGTGGGGGAGACTGGGGAGCACTGCAGGTTGTTATAGCAGGAGCCAGGAGTACATGATAAATAATATTATATTAAAATTAAACAGTGCACACTTTTGCTGCAGGAGTGCCACTGCCAGTGTGACTAGTGGTGACCAGTGCCTGACCACCAGTATATTAGTAGTATTGTATACTATCTCTTTATCAACCAGTCTATATTAGCAGCAGACACAGTACAGTGCGGTAGTTCACGGCTGTGGCTACCTCTGTGTCGGCACTCGGCAGGCAGTCCGTCCATCCATAATTGTATTATATACCACCTAACCGTGGTTTTTTTTTTCTTTCTTTATACCGTCGTCATAGTCATACTAGTTGTTACGAGTATACTACTATCTCTTTATCAACCAGTGTACAGTGCGGTAGTTCACGGCTGTGGCTACCTCTGTGTCGGAACTCGGCAGGCAGTCCGTCCATCCATAATTGTATTATAATATATACCACCTAACCGTGGTTTTTTTTCCGTTCTTTATACCGTCGTCATACTAGTTGTTACGAGTATACTACTATCTCTTTATCAACCAGTGTACAGTGCGGTAGTTCACGGCTGTGGCTACCTCTGTGTCGGAACTCGGCAGGCAGTCCGTCCATCCATAATTGTATTATAATATATACCACCTAATCGTGGTTTTTTTTTCGTTCTTTATACCGTCGTCATACTAGTTGTTACGAGTATACTACTATCTCTTTATCAACCAGTGTACAGTGCGGTAGTTCACGGCTGTGGCTACCTCTGTGTCGGCACTCGGCAGGCAGTCCGTCCAACCATAATTGTATTATATACCACCTAACCGTGGTTTTTTTTTCATTCTTTATACCGTCGTCATACTAGTTGTTACGAGTATACTACTATCTCTTTATCAACCAGTGTACAGTGCGGTAGTTCACGGCTGTGGCTACCTCTGTGTCGGCACTCGGCAGGCAGTCCGTCCAACCATAATTGTATTATATACCACCTAACCGTGGTTTTTTTTTCATTCTTTATACCGTCGTCATACTAGTTGTTACGAGTATACTACTATCTCTTTATCAACCAGTGTACAGTGCGGTAGTTCACGGCTGTGGCTACCTCTGTGTCGGCACTCGGCAGCCCGTCCATAATTGTATATACCAGTGACCTAACCGTGGTTTTTTTTTCTTTCTTTATACATACATACTAGTTACGAGTATACTATCTCTTTATCAACCAGTCTATATATTAGCAGCAGACACAGTACAGTGCGGTAGTTCACGGCTGTGGCTACCTCTGTGTCGGCACTCGGCAGCCCGTCCATAATTGTATATACCACCTAACCGTGGTTTTTTTTTCTTTCTTTATACATACATACTAGTTACGAGTATACTATCTCTTTATCAACCAGTCTATATATTAGCAGCAGACACAGTACAGTGCGGTAGTTCACGGCTGTGGCTACCTCTGTGTCGGCACTCCGCAGCCCGTCCATAATTGTATATACCAGTGACCTAACCGTGGTTTTTTTTTCTTTCTTTATACATACATACTAGTTACGAGTATACTATCTCTTTATCAACCAGTCTATATATTAGCAGCAGACACAGTACAGTGCGGTAGTTCACGGCTGTGGCTACCTCTGTGTCGGCACTCGGCAGCCCGTCCATAATTGTATATACCAGTGACCTAACCGTGGTTTTTTTTTCTTTCTTTATACATACATACTAGTTACGAGTATACTATCTCTTTATCAACCAGTCTATATATTAGCAGCAGACACAGTACAGTGCGGTAGTTCACGGCTGTGGCTACCTCTGTGTCGGCACTCGGCAGCCCGTCCATAATTGTATATACCAGTGACCTAACCGTGTTTTTTTTTTCTTTCTTTATACATACATACTAGTTACGAGTATACTATCTCTTTATCAACCAGTCTATATATTAGCAGCAGACACAGTACAGTGCGGTAGTTCATGGCTGTGGCTACCTCTGTGTCGGCACTCGGCAGCCCGTCCATAATTGTATATACCAGTGACCTAACCGTGTTTTTTTTTTCTTTCTTTATACATACATACTAGTTACGAGTATACTATCTCTTTATCAACCAGTCTATATATTAGCAGCAGACACAGTACAGTGCGGTAGTTCACGGCTGTGGCTACCTCTGTGTCGGCACTCGGCAGCCCGTCCATAATTGTATATACCAGTGACCTAACCGTGGTTTTTTTTTCTTTCTTTATACATACATACTAGTTACGAGTATACTATCTCTTTATCAACCAGTCTATATATTAGCAGCAGACACAGTACAGTGCGGTAGTTCACGGCTGTGGCTACCTCTGTGTCGGCACTCGGCAGCCCGTCCATAATTGTATATACCACCTAACCGTGGTTTTTTTTTCTTTCTTTATACATACATACTAGTTACGAGTATACTATCTCTTTATCAACCAGTCTATATATTAGCAGCAGACACAGTACAGTGCGGTAGTTCACGGCTGTGGCTACCTCTGTGTCGGCACTCGGCAGCCCGTCCATAATTGTATACTAGTATCCAATCCATCCATCTGCATTGTTTACCTGAGGTGCCTTTTAGTTGTGCCTATTAAAATATGGAGAACAAAAATGTTGAGGTTCCAAAATTAGGGAAAGATCAAGATCCACTTCCACCTCGTGCTGAAGCTGCTGCCACTAGTCATGGCCGAGACGATGAAATGCCAGCAACGTCGTCTGCCAAGGCCGATGCCCAATGGCATAGTACAGAGCATGTCAAAACCAAAACACCAAATATCAGTAAAAAAAGGACTCCAAAACCTAAAATAAAATTGTCGGAGGAGAAGCGTAAACTTGCCAATATGCCATTTACCACACGGAGTGGCAAGGAACGGCTGAGGCCCTGGCCTATGTTCATGGCTAGTGGTTCAGCTTCACATGAGGATGGAAGCACTCAGCCTCTCGCTAGAAAACTGAAAAGACTCAAGCTGGCAAAAGCACCGCAAAGAACTGTGCGTTCTTTGAAATCCCAAATCCACAAGGAGAGTCCAATTGTGTCGGTTGCGATGCCTGACCTTCCCAACACTGGACGTGAAGAGCATGCGCCTTCCACCATTTGCACGCCCCCTGCAAGTGCTGGAAGGAGCACCCGCAGTCCAGTTCCTGATAGTCAGATTGAAGATGTCAGTGTTGAAGTACACCAGGATGAGGAGGATATGGGTGTTGCTGGCGCTGGGGAGGAAATTGACCAGGAGGATTCTGATGGTGAGGTGGTTTGTTTAAGTCAGGCACCCGGGGAGACACCTGTTGTCCGTGGGAGGAATATGGCCGTTGACATGCCAGGTGAAAATACCAAAAAAATCAGCTCTTCGGTGTGGAGGTATTTCACCAGAAATGCGGACAACAGGTGTCAAGCCGTGTGTTCCCTTTGTCAAGCTGTAATAAGTAGGGGTAAGGACGTTAACCACCTCGGAACATCCTCCCTTATACGTCACCTGCAGCGCATTCATAATAAGTCAGTGACAAGTTCAAAAACTTTGGGTGACAGCGGAAGCAGTCCACTGACCAGTAAATCCCTTCCTCTTGTAACCAAGCTCACGCAAACCACCCCACCAACTCCCTCAGTGTCAATTTCCTCCTTCCCCAGGAATGCCAATAGTCCTGCAGGCCATGTCACTGGCAAGTCTGACGAGTCCTCTCCTGCCTGGGATTCCTCCGATGCATCCTTGCGTGTAACGCCTACTGCTGCTGGCGCTGCTGTTGTTGCCGCTGGGAGTCGATGGTCATCCCAGAGGGGAAGTCGTAAGCCCACTTGTACTACTTCCAGTAAGCAATTGACTGTTCAACAGTCCTTTGCGAGGAAGATGAAATATCACAGCAGTCATCCTACTGCAAAGCGGATAACTGAGTCCTTGACAACTATGTTGGTGTTAGACGTGCGTCCGGTATCCGCCGTTAGTTCACAGGGAACTAGACAATTTATTGAGGCAGTGTGCCCCCGTTACCAAATACCATCTAGGTTCCACTTCTCTAGGCAGGCGATACCGAGAATGTACACGGACGTCAGAAAAAGACTCACCAGTCTCCTAAAAAATGCAGTTGTACCCAATGTCCACTTAACCACGGACATGTGGACAAGTGGAGCAGGGCAGGGTCAGGACTATATGACTGTGACAGCCCACTGGGTAGATGTATGGACTCCCGCCGCAAGAACAGCAGCGGCGGCACCAGTAGCAGCATCTCGCAAACGCCAACTCTTTCCTAGGCAGGCTACGCTTTGTATCACCGCTTTCCAGAATACGCACACAGCTGAAAACCTCTTACGGCAACTGAGGAAGATCATCGCGGAATGGCTTACCCCAATTGGACTCTCCTGTGGATTTGTGGCATCGGACAACGCCAGCAATATTGTGTGTGCATTAAATATGGGCAAATTCCAGCACGTCCCATGTTTTGCACATACCTTGAATTTGGTGGTGCAGAATTTTTTTAAAAACGACAGGGGCGTGCAAGAGATGCTGTCGGTGGCCAGAAAAATTGCGGGACACTTTCGGCGTACAGGCACCACGTACAGAAGACTGGAGCACCACCAAAAACTACTGAACCTGCCCTGCCATCATCTGAAGCAAGAAGTGGTAACGAGGTGGAATTCAACCCTCTATATGCTTCAGAGGTTGGAGGAGCAGCAAAAGGCCATTCAAGCCTATACAATTGAGCACGATATAGGAGATGGAATGCACCTGTCTCAAGTGCAGTGGAGAATGATTTCAACGTTGTGCAAGGTTCTGATGCCCTTTGAACTTGCCACACGTGAAGTCAGTTCAGACACTGCCAGCCTGAGTCAGGTCATTCCCCTCATCAGGCTTTTGCAGAAGAAGCTGGAGGCATTGAAGAAGGAGCTAAAAGGGAGCGATTCCGCTAGGCATGTGGGACTTGTGGATGCAGCCCTTAATTCGCTTAACAAGGATTCACGGGTGGTCAATCTGTTGAAATCAGAGCACTACATTTTGGCCACCGTGCTCGATCCTAGATTTAAAGCCTACCTTGGATCTCTCTTTCCGGCAGACACAGGTCTGCTGGGGTTGAAAGACCTGCTGGTGACAAAATTGTCAAGTCAAGCGGAACGCGACCTGTCAACATCTCCTCCGTCACATTCTCCCGCAACTGGGGGTGCGAGGAAAAGGCTCAGAATTCCGAGCCCACCCGCTGGCGGTGATGCAGGGCAGTCTGGAGCGACTGCTGATGCTGACATCTGGTCCGGACTGAAGGACCTGACAACGATTACGGACATGTCGTCTACTGTCACTGCATATGATTCTCTCAACATTGATAGAATGGTGGAGGATTATATGAGTGACCGCATCCAAGTAGGCACGTCACACAGTCCGTACTTATACTGGCAGGAAAAAGAGGCAATTTGGAGGCCCTTGCACAAACTGGCTTTATTCTACCTAAGTTGCCCTCCCACAAGTGTGTACTCCGAAAGAGTGTTTAGTGCCGCCGCTCACCTTGTCAGCAATCGGCGTACGAGGTTACATCCAGAAAATGTGGAGAAGATGATGTTCATTAAAATGAATTATAATCAATTCCTCCGCGGAGACATTGACCAGCAGCAATTGCCTCCACAAAGTACACAGGGAGCTGAGATGGTGGATTCCAGTGGGGACGAATTGATAATCTGTGAGGAGGGGGATGTACACGGTGATATATCGGAGGGTGAAGATGAGGTGGACATCTTGCCTCTGTAGAGCCAGTTTGTGCAAGGAGAGATTAATTGCTTCTTTTTTGGGGGGGGTCCAAACCAACCCGTCATATCAGTCACAGTCGTGTGGCAGACCCTGTCACTGAAATGATGGGTTGGTTAAAGTGTGCATGTCCTGTTTTGTTTATACAACATAAGGGTGGGTGGGAGGGCCCAAGGATAATTCCATCTTGCACCTCTTTTTTCTTTTCTTTTTCTTTGCATCATGTGCTGATTGGGGAGGGTTTTTTGGAAGGGACATCCTGCGTGACACTGCAGTGCCACTCCTAAATGGGCCCGGTGTTTGTGTCGGCCACTAGGGTCGCTAATCTTACTCACACAGTCAGCTACCTCATTGCGCCTCTTTTTTTCTTTGCGTCATGTGCTGTTTGGGGAGGGTTTTTTGGAAGGGACATCCTGCGTGACACTGCAGTGCCACTCCTAGATGGGCCCGGTGTTTGTGTCGGCCACTAGGGTCGCTAATCTTACTCACACAGCTACCTCATTGCGCCTCTTTTTTTCTTTGCGTCATGTGCTGTTTGGGGAGGGTTTTTTGGAAGGGACATCCTGCGTGACACTGCAGTGCCACTCCTAGATGGGCCCGGTGTTTGTGTCGGCCACTAGGGTCGCTAATCTTACTCACACAGTCAGCTACCTCATTGCGCCTCTTTTTTTCTTTGCGTCATGTGCTGTTTGGGGAGGGTTTTTTGGAAGGGCCATCCTGCGTGACACTGCAGTGCCACTCCTAGATGGGCCCGGTGTTTGTGTCGGCCACTAGGGTCGCTAATCTTACTCACACAGTCAGCTACCTCATTGCGCCTCTTTTTTTCTTTGCGTCATGTGCTGTTTGGGGAGGGTTTTTTGGAAGGGCCATCCTGCGTGACACTGCAGTGCCACTCCTAGATGGGCCCGGTGTTTGTGTCGGCCACTAGGGTCGCTAATCTTACTCACACAGCTACCTCATTGCGCCTCTTTTTTTCTTTGCGTCATGTGCTGTTTGGGGAGGGTTTTTTGGAAGGGACATCCTGCGTGACACTGCAGTGCCACTCCTAGATGGGCCCGGTGTTTGTGTCGGCCACTAGGGTCGCTTATCTTACTCACACAGCGACCTCGGTGCAAATTTTAGGACTAAAAATAATATTGTGAGGTGTGAGGTATTCAGAATAGACTGAAAATGAGTGTAAATTATGGTTTTTGAGGTTAATAATACTTTGGGATCAAAATGACCCCCAAATTCTATGATTTAAGCTGTTTTTTAGTGTTTTTGGAAAAAAACACCCGAATCCAAAACACACCCGAATCCGACAAAAATAATTCGGTGAGGTTTTGCCAAAACGCGTTCGAACCCAAAACACGGCCGCGGAACCGAACCCAAAACCAAAACACAAAACCCGAAAAATTTCAGGCGCTCATCTCTATTCCCAAGAGAATTCAGATATCTTATCCTTTTTCGGTGGAGGATAGGAAAAAATGGGAGTCACCCCCTGTGTTAGACAGTGCACTGTCCAGGTTGACAAAGAAAGTAATTCTCCCTGCACCTGGTACGGCTTCACTAAAAGAGCCAGCAGACAGAAAGATAGAAACTACATTGAAATCCATTTATGTTGCCAATGGTACGCTGCTCAGGCCCACAATTGCTTGCGTGTGGGTGAGTTGCGCTATTGAAAAATGGTCAGAAAGCGTGTAATCAGAAAATGACACGATTGATAAAGATGAGATACTCCTTAAGATAGGGAATATCAAAGACACTGCCGCGTACATGCTAGAAGCGATAAAAGATATTGGACTTTTGAGTTCACAAGCCGCTACCATAGCAGTATCGGCTTGGCAGGCATTGGGATTCGCCAGTGGAATACGAATGCAGATTCCAAAAGAAATATGGAGGCTGTCCCATATAAAGGTGAGGCCTTATTTGGCGATGAACTGGATGCGTCAGTCTCGGCGGCTACCGCAGGTAAGTCTACATTTTTGCCCTCTGCACCTGCACCGGCAAAAAAGACATATCACCCGCACATGCAGTCCTTTCGGCCCAATAAATACAAAAAAGCAAGAGGTTCCCCCTTCTTTGCGGGTAGAGGAAGGGGAAAGGGAAAGACGTCCACAGCAGCTTCAGGTTCCCAGGAACAGAAGTCTACCCCTACTTCTGCCAAATCTTCAGCATGACATTGGGGTTCCTTTGCAGGAGGCCACTTTGGTAGGGGCACGTCTCAAACTGTTCAGCCAAGGTTGGATTCTGTCTGGCCTGGATTCCTGGGTGTTGCAAATAGTGTCCCAGGGATACAAGCTGAAGTTTCAAGATGTTCCCCCATGCCGATTTTCAAATCGACCTTACCAGCTTCTCTTCCAGAAAGGGAAGCAGTAACAGCGGCAATCCAAAAATTATGTCAGGATCAGGTCATAGTCCTGGTACCTTTGTCACAACAAGGGGAGGGGTTTTATTCAAGCCTTTTTGTAGTTCCGAAACCGGACGGCTCGGTCAGACTGATCCTAAACCTGAAAAATCTGAATCTCTACTTGAAACGATTCAAGTTCAAAATGGAATCACTGAGGGCAGTGATTTTGAGTCTGGAGGGAGGGACTACATGGTGTCTGTAGACATAAAAGATGCTTACCTGCATGTTCCCATTTATCCTCCTCACCAGGCTTATCTGAGATTCGCGGTTCAGGATTGCCATTAGCAATTCTAGACATTACCTTTCGGTCTCTCCACGGTGGCGAGGGTATTCACCAAGGTGATGGCGGAGATGATGGTTCTCCTGCGTCAAAAAGGAGTCAATATAATTCCTTATCTAGACGATCTCCTGATAAAGGCGAGATCCAGGGAGCAGTTGTTACAAAACATCACACTCTCCCTGTCAATACTCCAACAACACGGTTGGATCATAAATTATCCAAAGTCACAGTTGGAACCGACGACAAGATTGTCTTTTCTCAGGATGATTCTGGACACAGAAGTTCAGAGAGTATTTCTTCTGGTGGAAAAAGGCTCTGGAAATCCAGAAAATGGTAAAACAGATATTGAAACCATCGAGTGTGTCGATCAATCAGTGCATTCGATTGTTGGGGAAGATGGTGGCGGCCTACGAGGGCCATACAGTTTGGCAGGTTCCATGCCAGGGTATTTCAGTGGGATCTGTTGGATAAGTGGTCGGGATCCCACCTACACATGCACCAGAAGATAATCCTGTTGTCAAAAGCCAGGATTTCTCTCATGTGGTGGCTACACAGTGCGCACCTACTAGAGGGACGCAGGTTCAGGATTCAGGACTGGGTCCTGGTAACCACGGATGCAAGTCTCCGAGGCTGGGGAGCTGTCACTGAGGGGGAAAGCTCCCAAGGAAAATGGTCAGGTCAGGAAGCATGCCTTCACATAAACGTGCTGGAATTGAGAGCCATTTACAATGGCCTTTAACAAGAGGTACATCTTCTTCAAGATCATTCCGTGCAGATCCAGTTGGACAATGTAACAGCAGTCACGTACATAAATAGGCAGGGTGGAACGAAAAGCAGAGCGGCAATGGCAGAGTTGACGAAGATCCTCCTCTGGGCAGAAAGATATTTAAAGGCTCTGTCGGCAATTTTCATTCTGGGAATAGAGAACTGGGAAGCAGACTTCCTCAGCAGACACGATCTCCATCCAGGAGAGTGGGGCCTCCACCAAGAAGTCTTTGCAGAGGTGACAAGTCTTTGGGGAGTTCCTCAAGTAGACATGATGGCATCTCGTCTCAACAAGAAGCTTCAGAAATATTGTTCCAGGTTGAGAGACCCTCAAGCAATAGCAGTGGATGCCTAGAGGCCCAGTGGGTGTTCCGGTCAGTGTATGTCTTCCCTCCACTTCCGCTGACCCCAAATGTGCTCAGGATCATAAGGAGAACAAGAGTTCAAGCAATCTTCATTGCCCCAGACTGGCCAAGGAGGGCTTAGTACCCAGATCTTCAGGAGTTGCTCATAGAAGATCCTCGGCCTATTTCTCTTCGCGAGGACCTACTGCAGCAGGGGCCATGTGTGTATCAAGACTTTCTGCGGCTACGTTTGACAGCATGGCTGTTGAGCGCCGGATTCTATCCCGTAAGGGTATTCCCAAGGAAGTCATCCCCACCCTTATTCAGGCCAGGAAAGGAGTAACGTTGAAACATTACCACCGTATTTGGAGAAAATCTGTGTCTTGGTGTGAATCCAAGAAGGCTCCTACGGAAGAGTTTCAGTTGGGACGTTTTCTCCATTTTCTGCAGGCTGGTGTGGAGGCGGGCCTCTGATTGGGGTCAATCAAGGTCCAGATTTCGGCCTTGTCAGTGTTCTTCCAAAAACAATTGGCCTCTCTTCCAGAGGTTCAGACCTTCGTGAAAGGGGTTCTGCACATCCAGCCTCCATTTGTGCCTCCAGTGGCACCATGGGACCTTAATGTGGTGTTGCAGTTTCTTCAATCGGATTGTTTTGAGCCTCTACAAGAGATAGAGTTGAAGTCGCTCACTTGGAAAGTGGTGATGCTTTTGGCATTGGAATCCGCACGGCAAGTGTCTGAGTTGTCTCACAAGAGCCCTTACCTGATCTTCCATGAAGATAGGGCAGAGTTGAGAACTCATCAACATTTTCTTCCAAAGGTGGTTTCATCTTTCCACATAAACCAACCTATTGTGGTGCCAGTAGTTACTGACACGTTCACTGAGTCAAAATCTCTAGATGTGGTTAGAGCTTTGAAGATTTATGTCACTAGAATAGTTCGAATACGGAAAACAGAATCTTTGTTTGTCTTGTATGCTCCCAACAAGATTGGGTGTCCTGCTTCCAAGCAGACTATTGCGCGTTGGATCAGAAGTACGATTCATCATGCTCATACTACGGCTGGATTGCCGTTACCGACATCGGGGAAGGCCCATTCCACTAGGAAGGTGGGCTCATCCTGGGCAGCTGCCCAGGGGGTCTTGGCATTGCAACTTTGCCGAGTAGCTACTTGGTCGGGGTCAAACACATTTGCAAAATTCTACAAGTTTGACACCTTGGCCGATGAAGACCTCAAGTTCGGTCAATCGGTGCTGCAGGGTCATCCGCACTCTCCCGCCCGTACTGGAGCTTTGGTATAACCCCATGGTACTGAAGTGGACCCCAGCATCCTCTAGGACGTATGAGAAAATAGGATTTTAATACCTACCGGTAAATCCTTTTCTCCTAGTCCGTAGAGGATGCTGGGCACCCGACCCAGTGCGTACTTTACCTGCAGTTTGTACTTTATATTTACACAAGTTGCGTTTCATTTGTTTTGAGCATGTTGCTGTAAATGGTTCATGCCTGTTGGCGTGTGTCATGTTGAATGCCATGTTGTGTGGCATGGTTGAGGTGTGAGCTGGTATGAATCTCACCATTAGTATAAAAGTAAATCCTTTCCTCGAAATGTCCGTCTCCCTGGGCACAGTTCCTATAACTGAGGTCTGGAGGAGGGGCATAGAGGGAGGAGCCAGTTCACACCCTTGAAAAGTGCCCATGGCTCCTGCGGAACCGTCTATACCCCATGGTACTGAAGTGGACCCCATCATCCTCTACGGACTAGGAGAAAAGGATTTACCGGTAGGTATTAAAATCCTATTCTTTTTTGCATTTTGCACAGAACAGTGATGTTATACGAAAATTTTCATTAAACATTTAAAAAAGACAGTTTTTATCCTTACAGTGAAATTTTACATTTCTGAGTTAAAAAAAATAAATTGAAAAAAAGCGATGAAATTCCATAGACAAAAAAACTTACGGTTTCACATGTTCCATTAAGACTTCTTACACATGATCTGACATTTCAGAAACCTGTTGTAACTCTTCCACTCAACCTCCAAAAAGCAATGAAATTCCGATAATTAAGGCTGATGCCTTAATGGACGTGTTCCTTGCGCAATACAGATATGATAGGCCATCACAGCCTGTGGGTAAGTGCAGATTCAGCACTCTCACAGAGTGAGATTGCTGTCACTCACACAATGGTGGAGCTGCTAATTCACACATGCAGTCTATGCACCTTAAGGTCTTAGCAGAAGACAGCTGCTCGGATGAGGTAAGAGTGGTGTTGATTGGCGTGAGGAGACAGAGCAGTGTGGATGGGGGAACAGAAATGTGTGGATAGTGGGAAGACTAGGCAGCACTGATGGGGGATAAACCAACAAAGACAGGTGGAAAACAATGCTGCAGTTGGGGGGGAGACAGAGTGCAACAGATGGGGAAAGAGAGTGCCCCAGATGGGGAAAGAAAATAGTGCAGATGGGGGAAAGACAGGGGCACAGATGGTGGGGAGACAGAGCGGTGTGGATGGGTGGACAGAGCAGCATGTGTGGATG